>NW_015548223.1:899102-899753 GCF_001515605.1 Sinocyclocheilus anshuiensis | reverse complement strand
TCACAAATAATATGTTGTATGTCTTATATATATGCTTGACGTGTTGTAATCGGTGCAAGTTTAACCAATGTTGTATAAACACCTTTTAGTAATTAAGATTATTAATGTGTATGCAAACAACGAATGGGCACGACAAATGCCGAATGTTGAAATGAAGTAAACGTTAATAGTATGTACAATACTCGCATTAGGAAACTTTATAAAAGTATCAACCAAATCTTCGCAAAGATTTTTCTCCACATGATAAATTGAAGCATCAGGTTAATGTATGCACGCTCCGCCTTGCAACAGCGTCTGATTGGGACAATCGTGTATGGGATGGACCAACATCGAGCCTGCTTAAAAGGAACATAAAGCTCTCTCGGGCTCGCTCGCTCTCTCTTGCTCAAGACCCTTTGGCTTTCACTTTGGTGACCGCGCACGACAAAGCGCTCCCATGCCGTAACATCGCACAGCGAGACTCCAGAACTCAAACACTTCAGCTGAAACTCAGCGACTGCCGAACTTCAAAGCCTAAAGCCAAGCAAAAGACTCTAACTTGTGCTCACAAGCTGAACCATCAGGCGATCGACCATCTAAGAACTCAACTACTCCGTTGAAGCTTCGTAACTCTGCAGAACGCAAAGTCTTGCTAAAGCAGACTCTCTCAGA
>NW_015548223.1:877912-898567 GCF_001515605.1 Sinocyclocheilus anshuiensis | reverse complement strand
GCTTTATACGGAGAAGAAAATGCCATTGCCATCGAAACTTTTCTCAAGACAGTACCCTTCAGTGATACATTAATATAACCCCATAAATGTAATGCATTATTGTACTTATTTTACTGTTTTTTTTTCGGGATCTACTGGGGCAGTGATAAAGATCTACCAGTCCATCGCGATCGACGGGTTGGCGACTCAAACATCGTGATAATACCGTATACCGTGATAAAAGCATTAGCAATTAATCGCAACATGAAAATTTGATACCGGCATATCCCTAACACTAACTAAAGTTAAAAAAGTGAAATCGTAATCAACCACCCCTTTAACGTTGGAAATTTAGAAAGTCTTTTTATAGCACCTTTTTAGACCGTTTTTGAGTTCTGAATTTTTCAATATGTTTCAAATTGCAATAAAGTCTCTTAATGATAAAATAAAGGAAATTCTCATTACTTACTGTCTTTAAATGATCTGTCAAGCTCAAGATTCCAAATACATACCAAGTTTAGAACTGATCTGAATACAGTCAAATCTCAACATGATTTAGACCACATCTCCTGTATTAAATATCTCCTCAGACATGGACGTCACGCTGTCTGATGAAGTATTATGCCACTGTGGCGGCCTCTTCTCAGAAGTGCCAGGACACCGTAGAGAAGATAGAAAGACGAGTACTGGGCTCCAACCCCATCATGGAGGCGTTTGGTGAGAAAGACAGAGAGCAGATGATGTTTTAGTCTCATTTCCTTTCTGAAGTTCTGTGATATCTTCATTACACTCTTTCTAAAAGCCTTTATTTTCCTTTTCCTTTCTTCCCCAGGCAATGCCTGCACATTACGCAATAGCAATAGCAGTCGCTTTGGAAAATACATTCAGCTTCAGCTCAACGGGTCAGTTTTGCTTTCTCTCCGGTTCACACATGAACATGAACCTGAAGCATCTTGCGATTGGTGTAAACATCTGTGATTTTATAATGCAGCTCTCAGCTGCTGGTTGGGGCTTCAGTGCAGACGTTTCTCTTGGAGAAAACCAGAGTGGCTTTCCAAGCTCCAAATGAGAGAAATTTTCACATATTTTACCAGGTAAAATAAGAGACTGCCTTCACAGAATTTACCAGGAATAAAATACAACCTAAGAATTCTGTATTTTTTATTCTGCCAGTTTATTTCCATTAATACTATCAGTTCTAATGCTGTATATATGTACATTATCTACAATAATTCAAGGGTGTCAGGCAGTTGGATAGTTTCATTTGAATGTATGTTGGTTGTTTATAATCGGTTTGATTTGAAGATGATGAAAGGAGCAACAGGGAAACAGAGACTGGAATGGATGTTGCCTTTGGATCAAGACTTTGCTTGGTTGCCACATGCTGAGAAAACCTTAGAAGGCAAGTATTGTACTTCAAGAATGTGTCTTTTGAAGCATGAAAAGAGGAATTTGAGGAGGCACTGTGTTATTATTTGACATCTTGCATTCCGTTTGTTTGTGTCTGAGCAGAAGACTGTTTGCAAGAGACTGTGGAAGCCATGATCAACCTTGGCATTGATGAGAGTAAACGGACACAGATTTTCAGAGTAAGTGATAAGTTTAAAACTACAGTATATCAAAACCTCAATGGTGATTGGAGATGAATAGTATCCATGTTGGTTGGTGTTTGGTTGTTTTGTTTTTAGATACTTTTAAATGACAGTAGTGATGTTATAAAAACCATACAGTATTTATATACTGTAAATAGTGGGTGGAAAGACTAAATTACTTCACACTTTGAAAGTAAAAAGTAAATTAACCTTTTGATTTATGAAGGCGAATTATCATTTAGCTTTTGATACAAGTTATATAGGTTCATGCACCAAAATAAGACTACGCAGTAGGGCTGGACAATAATTCAATATCAATATATTTCGCGATATATTTTTTTTCAATAATAGTGATATGATTTTTAAACACATTTCCGATATTTCGATATACATTACCGGAAGGCGAATTATCATTTAGCTTTTGATACAAGTTATATAGATTCATGCACCAAAATAAGACTACGCAGCAGACAAGAAAGTACAGTGTTAACTACTTTGTTGATGGGGCAGATTATAGAAATAAATATTATACTGCTGTTTGAAAAATTACATGATTGTTGTCTTTTTGCAAAGATCCTTGCAGGTCTTCTGCAGCTGGGGAACGTGGACTTCAGACCTGCATTAGAAGAGGCTCAGACATGTGATCTTGATGAACACTCCAAAGGTGTGATGTGTTTCAGCTGTATAATTTATATAAAAAGCAAAGTTATGACAGTAAATTAGGCAAGATGAATATTCCAGACATGATGAGGCACAGTACTTTTATGGATGATGCAAGTTCATGTCTGGGTTGTGACATGTCCCTGTCACATTCCTCCTGTCTCACTAATATTTCCCTGTAACACATTGCTATTTAAAAAATTGCAATTTAAAATATCTGTGAAATGTGAAAATATTTTAAAATGTAGTTTATTCCTGTGATTAAAGCTGATTTTTAGCATCATTACTCCAGTCTTCAGTGTCACATGATCTTCAGAAATCATTCTAATATGCTGATTTGCTGCTCAAGAAACATGTCTTATTATTATCAGTGTTTAAAACAGTTGTGCTGCTCCATATTTTTGTGGAAACTGTGATACTTTTTTGTATCTTTGATAAATAGATCATCAAAATCATGTATTTCCAATAGAAATCTTTTGTAACATTAAATGTCTTTACTGTCACTTTTTCAGTTTAATGCATCCTCGCTGAATAAATGTATTAAAATCGGTATCTGTTATATACAGAGGCCAAAGCCATTAGTAAATATTCCCCCCAAGGACATAGTTAATTTGTGTCAGATATCTGATTAGTGGCATGTGTTGATTACTGTTCTCTCTCTCTCTTTATGCTGTGTGCAGGTTTCCTGCAAAAGACCGCTGACCTGCTGCAGGTGCCGTTAGATGAGCTGCAGTCGTGTCTGACCGTGAGAACTCTGCGCGCTGGTAAACAGAACGTCCTCAAACTTTGCTCTCAGTCGGAGTGCAGTGTCCGCAGAGACTGTCTTGCTAAAGTCATTTACGCACAGTGAGTCGCATAAACTAGGTTAGGCATTTTATGAAGATGCTTATAGCTACACTAAAACGGCAAGTCTTAGGCACAAAAACACACTCTACTGTACATGCTAAATTTTTTATATAATGCAGCATGTAGAATTTTGCATTATTAATAAAATTCAGTATACTGAAAGTCAGTGCTGGAGCAAACAGATTTAATGAACACATTTAAAGTCTGCTTTTTTATTTACAGGCTGTTTGACTGGTTAGTCACATTCATAAACAACAGTATGTGTGCAGACCGTTCCATGTGGTGCAACTTCATTGGTACATATTCCAATTATTCACTTTTTATTTTAATATATTACTTTCCAGTCAGAATTTAATGTGTGAGATCTTTTATCTTGTTTTCTGAAAGGAATGAAAACACATTTAATCCTTGACTGGTGTCTTCTACAGGTTTGCTGGATGTGTACGGTTTTGAATGCTTCCTCCTGAACAATCTGGAGCAGTTGTGTATTAATTACGCTAACGAGAAACTGCAGCAGCACTTTGTGGCTCATTACCTGAAGGCCCAGCAGGAGGAGTATGTGACTGAGGGGCTGCAGTGGTCCTTCATACGGTACCAAGACAACCAGGGCTGCCTGGACCTGATTGAAGGCAGTCCTTCCAGTATTTTCTCCCTGCTCAATGAGGTCTGCTTACAGTCCTTCATCTCAGAAAAAGATGTGCCATATAAATATAATTGTAATGCAGGATTTTTGCATGAAGACAATGGCTTTGTCTGTAAAGGCATCTTGCATTTCTTTTGGATTGTATTCTATTTGAAATTGCATCACAAATGTAGAGATTGCCATTATTTATAACTTTATGATCATCATACATAGTGAAATAGCTTTTTTTAATAGCACTAATGAGTTTATTCTTTCTTTCCCTCTCTTCATTCTTTCTCTTTCTTTTTTTCGAATTCTTTGTCCGCTGTCTGTCTGTCCTCCAGGAGTGTCGTCTGAACAGAGCATCAGATGCGAAGCAGTTTTGTGTGCGTCTGCAGAAGGAGCTGTCACATAACGCCAGCATCAGCTGGGACAAATTCAGCAAACAGCCCCATTTCACTGTGGCCCATTACGCAGACAAAGTCAGCTACCAGATCGAGGGCATGATGGAGAAGAACAAGGTGCATATAAATAGTATAAACTATATAAATAGTTGCATACATAAACTATGTAGCTTGTCTTAGCTGAAATTTCTTCCTTTGGGATTAATAAAGTTTATAAAGTGTTTTATTGCTTTTAAGTGAATGCCTAATTTTGAGCGAATGACCATTTGTTCTGCAGGATCCAGTTCCCCCTGAGCTCATCAGTCTCCTGCAGAATTCCCAGGATTCATTGCTGCACAGTCTTTTTGCTGATGGTGACCATGAGAGCGAGGGTTTGAGAGGACACAGTAAAGTGGTCACTGTCATCTCCAAATTTAGGGTACAGATTTTAAAGATTAAAGATGTTATTGTGTTACGTTTTGTTATCTGATAGATTTCATTGTGTTGTTATGAATGATTGTGCATTAGCTCTTAATCAATATGATTCACATTATAAGATGATTAGAGATCATTTTGTTGTCCCGTTACCTTCTGATATTGATACAGATACTCATTTTTAGATTGACCTGCATCTGTGTTTAAATGCATAAATAATATCATAAGATGAATGTTTTAAATAATTTTTTGAACATACAAATAAGAAATGTTGGGGAAATGCAATGATACTTTTAAATATGAAACCAAACCAGAAGTAGTTGGCGGCAAATGTTTTAATGAGTGAGTCATTCATTCAACCAATTCGTTCAAATGCTGATTCATTCAGAAATGAAACAAGTGACTGTCTTATGGGTATTTATGGGTTACTAATACTGAATCATTGACACACTCGATTCGTTCTGTGTCTAAAATGTCAGTCACTTGATATTAGCTTCTTGTTTATTGTATTGAACTACTATAATAAATGTCATATTGCAATCGTGCTGATATTCGTGGAAACATCTTGGTTGTGTAATGTTGCTTACCTACATCATATATTATAAATATCTTATTTGTTTTGATTTCTGCACAAGCCTCGCTCTCACTCAGGCTGTGCGGGCCTCATCTGCCGTGACATCAGTACATTATCAGTCATTATCAGTGCAATAAAATCAAAATCATTCTCGCGTGAACATTTTTGGTGGCCAAGTTTCAGTGCTTCCTAGTTATTTATTTTTTTATTTTTTACACGGATGTGAGTGTGACTGTGACCTCATTGCTTGCGCCGCTGGCAACAAAACGGACCGTACGGAAATACGCGAGACTGACCATTAGCTCTTAATCAATATGATTCACATTATAAGATGATTAGAGATCATTTTGTTGTCCCGGTACCTTCTGACATTGATACAGATACTCATTTTTAGATTGACCTGCATCTGTGTTTATTATGATCATTTGTTTGTCTTTCTGTGAATATGCAGAACTCTCTTGAAAGCCTGATGAAGATTTTACACAGCACTACGCCACACTACACACGCTGCATCAAACCCAACCCTGACTGCAGACCACTCACCTTCAAAAGGGAAGAGGTATGAAAAAACAGATGCATTTCTGTCTGTTCACTTGGGATTCCCTTGAGAGTTACAGGTTTTTAGTTCACAGACTGAGTTAGTGAGAGTTTATAGTTATACTGGTTAGTTAGTCTTGGTTTGGTTTGCGTTCAGGTTATCACTCAGCTTGAGGCCTGTGGGATAGTGGAGACCATAAACATCAGTGCAGCAGGATTTCCCATCAGGTAACACTACAAACACATCTCAATCTCTACATTTAACAATTAATACACTTAATTTTACAACAAATAATTGAATTCAAAATAGCGATGCACTGATTGCAATTTTTTTGGCCTATTCCAATTGTTTTGTAAGTGTGGCCTGCCGATACCGATTTTTGCTGATTTCGGTTTTCTATGAAATATAGGATGTTCTCTCACTCTCAAAATAAAGTGCTCTGTGACTGGAAAGAGGTAGAAATACAATTAACTGAAAATGAGTTGCTTTATATAACAAAACAGATGTCATTTTTCACTATGTTTAAAAATGGGCAACTTTTTCCTAACCTGTTGTTGTTGTTATTATTATCATTATTACTATTATTATTAGCTTTAACTCTAATTATAGAAAATGAAGAAACAAATACATTACTGTTGTAAATTACAATTGTACTGTAAAATTTAAAAGGAAATGAATTTGGTATTGCAATCAAATTTTTTATTTTAGAAGAGGTGCCATAAATGAATTTACACCACAAAATTGCAAATGTGTAAATAATATCATAAGATGAATGTTTTAAATCATTTTTTGAACATACAAATAAGAAATGTTGGGGAAATGCAATGATACTTTTAAATATGAAACCAAACCAGCAATAGTTGGCCGCAAATGTTTTAATGAGTGAGTCATTCATTCAACCAATTCGTTCAAACGGTTGATTCAATTCAGAAATTATGTCAGAATTAGTCTTATGGGTATTTATAGGTTACTGAATCGTTGACACACTCGATTCGTTCTGTGTCTAAAATGTAAGTCACTTGATATTAGCTTCTTGTTTATTGAACTACTATAATAAATGTCATATTGCAATCGTGCTGATATTCGTGAAAACATCTTGGTCGTGTAATGTTGCTTACCTACATCATATATTATAAATATCTCATTTGTTTTGATTTCTGCACAAGCCTCGCTCTCACTCAGGTTGCGCGAGCCTCATCTGCCGTGACATCAGTACATTATCAGTCATTATCAGTGCAATAAAATCAGAATCATTCTCGCGTGAACATTTTTGGTGGCCAAGTTTCAGTGCTTCCTAGTTATTTACATACGGATGTGAGTGTGACTGTGACCTCATTGCCTGCGCCACTGGCAACAAAACGGACCGGCTCGAAATCGTAAAGACGTGAGACTGACCGGCCGATTCCGGGTCCCTGGCCAGTCGATCAGTGCATCTCTAATTCAAAATAAGTGTTTAAGAGTGAAGACTACTGGCCAGAATTTTCATATCACCTCACTTTTAGAGACGTTATTACAGAATTCCTTTCAGAATCAAAACTAAATTATTTTTTGTATTATTTGTACAGGATCCCATATGGCAATTTCCTCCAAAGATACGGGCTGATCACAAACACCAGACTAACTGTGCAAATGAACCAATCGAACAGTATGTAGATCATTAAGTGAACACAAAGTACTATTAGTTTTTTTTTTTATTCTCCTCTAGAATTTATGATTCTTGTCTTTTTCTTTCAGTATCCTCCTCTCATTTCTTCCTATCTTCTTTTATGAACTCAGTGCTTAAATAATGTGAATCTGAATTCCTCAGGTGAATTACTGCATGCTTATTTAGTAGATATTTTGCATGCAGTGATGCATTTGCTTGCCTTTTCTTATTTCTCTCTTCACCATTTGCCTCTTCTGTATGTCTTTATGCACCAAGAGCTTGTAACACTCCAAAGAGAAAGGAAAACTTGAAATCGCATCATATGACCCCTTTAAATCTTGGCGTAATCTGACTAATGTATAGAAATAAACAGGTCTTTGTTCAAGTGTTTTTTTTTTTTTGCATGTGGTTTCTTGTCACTACTTGTGTGATTTGGTACAGATAAGAATTTCTTAGATGTGCACATTAGTTGGTTTAACGCCAGTAAAAATCTGTTTTAAATCTCAGATAAACCAAGGAAGCTCAGTCTGGTTCCTGAAGATCTACGTTCCTGCAGAGTCTAGCTCTAATCAAACCAAACTAGGTATTTTGAGCAGGGATAGAGCAGGATTGGAAGTAAAATCTACAGGAAGGTGGATTAATGGGAACAGGATTGAACATGTCTGCTCTAATACCTCGACCCACCGAGAGTCAAAGCAAACTTTTAACTAAACATGATGCACTTATAAGATGACACTAAAGAGCTTGATTTCATTTGCATTAAGGCAAGACACCACAGGTGAATAGGGTAAAGTTTTTATCTAATAAATGTCATTATACTTCCCCAGTTGATTAATCACAGTACATTAAGACTTTCAGAAGACTTGTATTACAAGTTTTCTGAAATTTTGTTTAATATGCAAATGAGGCATTATTGAATAAAATATGAATACATTTCCAGAACATCACTCCATAACATTATCACTCCATACATCAGAAAATACTGTCAACAGTCAGAAAAAATGCTTTGTTTTTAGGAATAAACTGATATATAAATCAGGTGAATGATATATGAACAAACCCATCTATAAAAACCTTCAGAATATAGATAGGAATAAAACCGTTAAATTTGGTGTATGCAAGTGCTGCTGAAGTGGAGAAAAACTCACGGCCTTTAAAGATATATATTGTAATTGAAATCCACAGATGCAAATACATAAAGTGTTATAAAATAAGTACCCAATTGTGTATTTTGATGTTTTCCTTCTGGTAGTTTTAAAGAAGACATGTTATGGAAGAAAAATAGCCCAAATTTTCTAAATTGCCCAGTGCATGAAAAAGCAATGGTTTTACCTCTAGTGTCTTGCCATAAAACACAACAGAAGTATCATAAATATGTATTTCTAAAGCTCCGCTTTCACCCACAGGCCCTGAGATGAGCAATCAGGCTGTTCTGGGATCTGCTGTAGAGGATGTGCTTAATGTGGTCCTCAAGAGACGTGCCTCAAACTCCACCCTCAGCCCTGATGACAACAACAACATGGTGCACTGTGGCCGGACCAAAGTCTTTCTCACACACTCCCTGGTAAAGCATGCACTCAGCAGCTGTTGAAAGTTCATTGAACTCTTTCGCCCTGTTTACCCTGTCTCGGCTGATCCAATCACAAGCTGTCAGATGTGATTTAATGTGATGTCAGTAGTTAATTTATCATGTGTTGTGCAGTTGGAGATGCTGGAGGTGCACAGGAACAGGGTGCGCTCACAGAAGGCATTCTGTATCCAGTGCTGCTGGCGCAGGTACCAGAACCGTCAGCGTAACCTCAAGAGACAGGCTGCCACCCGCTTACAAGCAGGTTAGGATTTAACATCTTTATTTTGTGATTACAGGTAGTATGGTTGTATAACAAATAGGGCTGCACAATTTGGGGAAAAAATCTAATTGTGATTTTTTTATTTAATTTTTTTTTTTTTTTTTTGATTTTCCATTTTAAAAAAAAAAAAAAAAAATCTAAATTTGCTTGTTTGTAGGAGGGCTGCACAATTTGACCAAAATGTTTTGATCATACAGTGGGTACGGAAAGTATTCAGACCCCCTTAAATTTTTCACTCTTTGTTATATTGCAGCCATTTGCTAAAATCATTTAAGTTAATTTTTTTTCCTCATTAATGTACACACAGCACCCCATATTGACAGAAAAACACAGAATTGTTGACATTTTTGCAGATTTATTAAAAAAGAAAAACTGAAATATCACATGGTACAACTCTGTGACTGTTCTTGAATGGCCCAGCCAGAGCCCTGACTTAAACCCAATTGAGCATCTCTGGAGAGACCTAAAAATGGCTGTCCACCAACGTTTACCATCCAACCTGACAGAACTGGAGAGGATCTGCGAGGAGGAATGGCAGAGGATCCCCAAATCCAGGTGTGAAAAACTTGTTGCATCTTTCCCAAAAAGACTCATGGCTGTATTAGATCAAAAGGGTGCTTCTACTAAATACTGAGCAAAGGGTCTGAATACTTAGGACCATGTGATATTTCAGTTTTTCTTTTTTTAATAAATCTGCAAAAATGTCAACGATTCTGTGTTTTTCTGTCAATATGGGGTGCTGTGTGTACATTAATGAGGAAAAAAAATTAACTTAAATGATTTTAGCAAATGGCTGCAATATAACAAAGAGTGAAAAATTGAAGGGGGTCTGAATACTTTCCGTACCCACTGTATATCAGTATGGCTATTTAAAAATAAATAAATAAATAACCATTATTATTATCATAATAAATTATTGTTGTTATTATTATTATTATTATTACTACTACTACTACAACTACTAAATAAAAAAAAATAAGAAATGTTACTATTGTAATTGTAATCTCATTTAAGAATTTTATTTATGTATTTATTTATTTATTTTTGCACTTCAACAGTAAAATTACAGTACTAATATTGTGGCTGTCTTAATTTAATAATTTTAACCATTACATTTCACCATTGAACTTTTATTTTGACAGAAAAATGCATGGAGACCTTAAAGCTTCTCTTTTGTTGAAAAACAAACAACTTTGTGAAGATAGTTGACACGTCGCATTCCTAAATGCACATTAAAGTGACTTAAACTCAGAGCAGATGCAGAGATGTTCATGTTGAGCAGCATTTAAAAAAGTGACGTGACGTGACATGTGGCCAAGTATGGTGACCCATACTTGGAATTAGTGCTCTGCATTTTAACCCATCCAAAGTGCACACACACAGCAGTGAACACACACACACACCGTGAACACACACCTGGAGCAGTGGGCAGCCATTTTTTGCTGCGGCGCCCGGGGAGCAGTTGGGGATTCAGTGCCTTACTCAAGGGCACTTCAGTCGTGGTATTGAAGGTGGAGAGAGTGCTGTACATTCACTCCCCCCACCTACAATCCCTGCCGGTACGAGACTCGAACCCGCAACCTTTGGGTTACAAGTCCGACTCTCTAACCATTAGGCCACGACTTCCCCCATTTACTGTGAACCGAGCCACTCTGAGATGCTGAAACACCAGCGGATCATGAACAGCTCATGTGTAAATTAACACAGTGCCGCGTTTCACTCTGAAACATGCAGTGCATACATTTATTGTATTAAATCACAGCCTTTGCGATTTAATAATTGCATTAAGCTATATTGCAATTTCAGTTTCATTTTGATTAATCATGCAACCCTAATGACACATTACCTTGTTCTAGACATTTCACAATTATTGCTAAATATTAAAGCTGGGAATCAGCTGGTTGTGTTTGTAGGACACTTTTAGACAGCTTAAAGATAAAGTGCACAAGCGAGAAGCCGTTATTCTTCAGGAATAGACTCAGTGACTGTGCATTACTCTCTGACCTCTGCTTGGCTGAAGGAGCAGACATCTGCTGTGCGTCTTCCACCTTCAATACCACAACTGAGGTGCCCTTGAGCAAGGCACCGAACCCCCAACTGTTCCCCGGGCGCCACAGCAAAAATGGCTGCCCACTGCTCCGGGTGTGTGTTCACGGTGTGTGTGTGTTCACTGCTGTGTGTGTGCACTTTGGATGGGTTAAATGCGGAGCACTAATTCCAAGTATGGGTCACCATACTTGGCCACATGTCACGTCACTTTAGACGCTGTCCCCTGATCAACTTCCTCCTGATTATCCATTAAACTCAGAACAGAACAGATGCAGCTCACCCAAGCCTAATACCTGCTTCACTGAGATCAGTAGAGCCAAAAGCCAAACATCCCTTTGCCTCCAACTGAGTCACAGTAAGATCTCAGGAAATATGAGTGTGTCCTGTAATCAGACTGCACTAATTTAGTCCTGCAAATCAAAGACCGATGGTTAATTGAAGGATTACAGTATAATGATGATGATAAAGTGGCCTATTAACTATTAACTGTTTACCACCATGTTTTATCTGGTGATGGTTCTGTTTTGATAATTATTTGATGATTGTAACACTGTTGCACACACATAGACCACTTAGCTTGTGGGATTTAGTGCTTGTCACAATGGTGTAAGACGAGTTTACAATTTAATTTTAAGTTTAACAATTGAATAACTAATTAAAATGTTAACAGTAAATAGGGCCCTATGAAATGTGCTGTATTTTCCCCCAAATTCAGTCTGTTTTAATTCTTCTCTATTCTGTTTTTATGATTTAATACATATGAACTTGTGGAGCTATAGTAGTTCATAAATGGCATAGTGTTTCTTTACTTTTAATCATTTAGCAGATGTGTTTAGCTAATGTGAGAGAGAACGAATATTCTAGGACAAACCGCTGTAATCCAGTATTTGTACAGTATTATAGTGTTTTGAACTCTCTTTATGTGTATCTTTATCACAGGTGTGAGATCCTGGCTGGTCAGAAGAGAGATTAGGAAATGGCACAAAGCTGCATCAGTCATCCAAACCAAATGGAGGCGCTGGAGGGTAAGCATTGTGCTGATTTCTATTTTTATTAATAAAGATGTTGGACAGGACTTGATTTTGTCTATTGGGAATTGATTGGATTGTGAAGAAAAAAAATGTAAATGCCAATTTAACAATTATTTGTATTATTTATTAATCTTTTAAAATGTAATCAAATGAAAATGTAACAATTCTTTTTATTTTTTGGCAAATAAAGTGCTGCAGAGCAGAGGTTTTAAATTAAAACATGGATGATAAATAGTGCGATATTCCTTAAAAAAATATTTAATTAATTGTATTATTTTTTATTATTATTATTATTACTTTGAGAAGTACATTATTCTATATAATAGTATTTTTTTTTTGTTGGCGATTTGTAATGAGTGCCACACTGTTTAAAATGAAAACATGGATGAAAAATTTTGTAATATTCCTTAAAAAAAAAAAAAAATTATTATTGTTGTTATTACTGTACAATATTAAAATATTTCTGTGAAAATTTCCTCAACTGAATTTTTTCTTTTGCTGTTTTGTAGTGAAGACTTTTGAGTTTCTGTTTATTTGATCATCTTTATCAAATGAAATGTTTGTGTTTTGTGTTTGTTTTAAAATATCCTGTTTCGTTTAGAAAAGTGTCACATTACAGAAGTAAAATGGGTTCTGAACGCAGTTTCATGCTGACTTTAAGTGTAGATTTAGCTTCAGTTATGTGTGTTTTGTGCTGTGTTCTTATCTTTCTGCATTCCTCCTCGATAGGTGTGGATGGATGCATTAGCTGAGGCAGAGCTGGATGATGCTGAGGATTTCATAGAGAATGAAGCATCATCCGCATTGCCGAAGCTGGACCGTCTGCTGAAGGAGAGAGGCTCTGTGCAGCTCTCCAGCATCCAGGAGCCTGTGATGGTCAGAGGTTGGCCCATCGGTCTGGCCATGGCCTCTCCTCCCAGCATCACTGTCTCTCTGACAGCAACAGGTTTCCAGCGGATCATGTCTATGATGGCCTGTCTGAAGATCCCATTCAGAAATGGCGAATACAAAGTAAAGACCAATCAGTTTGACCAGGGTGTGGCGTCTATCAGAGCTCAGCCACGGGTAAGAGACGCTTCAAACATACGGGTTAACTGAGCTTTGTTTAGTTCTGTGTGACCTTGAATGATTCCAGGATAAATACAGCTTACACTCATGTCTATGACATGCTGTCAATTATTTTAGTATGATTTATGTACTATTGTATTTATTAATATTTTGAATTAGGTTTTATTTTTCTATTTTCAGTTTTAATTTTAATTTGTTTTCAAGTTTAAGTCATTTTGTTATGCGCTTTTGTCATTTATAATTTACATTTTTTTAATATAAAAAATTCTATTTAGCTTTATTTTTGTGTTTTAGTTTTAGAAATTTTAGTTCTTCAATTTAAACTTATTAATTTAATTTAGTTGCCAAGGTAACATTTCTTAGTTTTAAGTTTGTTGTTCATCTAATATTTATATTTTATTTTAGCTTTATTACTTCAAATATTTTAAATAGATCTTTACTCTGAGGTAGATCAAGTTGTTACATTTTAATGTGGATTTTTTTTTCTTGGTGAATAAGTGCAAGGGACATGTATTATGAAATTTTGTAAACGGTAATATTTATATACTATTGTATTTAATTTTATTTTTGGTAATTTTGTAATGCGCTTTTGTACTTTTCATTTGATTTTTTTATTTTATCTTTATTTTTTAGCTTTATTTATGAATAGTTTTAAAAAATATATTAGTTTTAGTTGACTAACACTTTGTAAATCAATTTTACTCCGAGCTGTGTTATTTTAGTGTTGATATACTCTATAGTTTTTGTTAATATTTTGAATTAGATTTTTTCAATTTTCACTTATGTTTTCAGTTTAATTTTGGTCTGTTTTAGTCATGGTCTTTTATGTTTTTGTCATTTTTATTAGTTTTTAAATATATCTGTAATTTTTATTTATTAATTTTAGTTTGTTTACTTTGTTATTTTAGTACTTCAGGTTAAACATTTTATTTCAGCTAGTTTCCAGGACAGTACAGTACAAAATTAAAGATATAATAAAATACAAAATAAAAATAAAGTACAAAAAGTTTGTAATAATGTGTCAAATAAACATTAACAAAAAGGTTTATGGTTTTAGTAAACTATAATAACCCTGACACATTTTGATGTGAGATTATTGTATATTTTTAAATATTGCTTTAACTGCTATGTAACTCTGTGTTTTTGACAGGGCTCCATTAAGGTGCATCTTCAGAGATCTCCGCTGCTGTACGCTGACATGCACCCAGTGCACAAGACAGACGTGGTGACCGGATTCAACCAGATCCTGCTGGAGAGGCCCTGAGATCTCATGCTGTTAAAAGCTTTCATGCAATCAGTGCACCTTTGAAATACACTACATTAAGTGATATTAAACATTTAGCTGCCTTATTGTTAGTGCAATTCAGTGTTTAGTTGTATTTACTCTCTCAGGTTTCAGCGTGAAGCACAAGTGCCTTTAATTCTGCTGTGCGTTCAATCAGTAAACACTTGATTTTTTTTTAGCTTTATACAACAAAGCTTCCATTTTATACTAGCATGATCTGTCATGATTAAAATCATGTTTCTTGCACAGCTTGAAAATGATATTTGTAGATAAGATTTTAGTTTTTGGTCTGAATTTATTCATATTATTCTGCTAAATATACCAAATCGTGTATTTTCAAAACCTTGCATTTGATTTCCATTAATATCAGTGTACAAACGGATAAAATAACAGGCTTTAAAACATCGTGATGCTATAATGATATTAGTAAGTTATAATGATAATTGAGGGAGATACTGGAAAGTATAGTATTCATAAAGACTATATTAGTACAAGTTTTGTACACTTTTCTTGTCATCTTTTTTAAATTTTATTCATTGCACAATGTAAGACACACTGAAACACTACATGGTAAATACTGGGAAAAGCCATGGTTTCTGCATTGCTTACTTACCAAAGCAAACTGAATTAAAATACTGTTTGCTTTTGTATCTCTAGTTCTTCATTTTGTCAGAATACTTTTTGCTGTTTTAGATTGAAATGTATTTTTAAACACCAACTGCTCAAAAGCACAACACAACATTCCTCCGTAAATCATGAGTTTTTGGTTATGAGACACTGAATTGCATGTGCAAACTGTATTTATGACCAAAAATAATCTATATCTCTGTATATTTATACTCTCAGGGCGTTAATCAGCAAAACGTGACTAGAAAACAGGTTTTCTAGTACGACACATAGTACTTTAACAAACCAATCAGACACTTGTCAAACTTCGATAATGCCAATAAAGATCATTTCAGACTTGTTCTGTTTTTGATTTATTTTTACTCGATCTGTAGTCTGGAAGATTCATTATAAAATGCATGTAATTAATTACTGACTGCTGTATTGAGACACAAAAGCTCAGTAATGTTCAGAAAACATGAATATTCAACAACAATTTTTCAGAATACTAAATGCTACAAAGCTTGACAGCTATTTTATCGTACAGGTTTATTTATCAGATAGAAGTCTAAATTCTCTAAAGTCTAAAAGCCTCAGAAAGGTCCATCAATGACAAAACATGTTTCTTAGTATATGTTGTTTAAACCTCTGAAGAACAAGTTGTGCAAATGCTGGAATTACTCTGCAGATAGTCTCTTAAAGGAATAGTTCACCCCAAAATGAAAAATGTACTCACCCGCAGGCCATCCAAGATGCAGATGAGTTTGTTTCTTCATCAGATTTGGAGAAATGTAGCTTTCCATCAATGGGTGCTCTGCAGTGAATGGGTGCCGTCAGAATGAGAGTCCAAACAGCTGATAAAAACAACACAGTAATTCACTCCAGTCCATCAGTTAATGTCTTGAGATGCCAAAAGCTGCGTGTTTGTAAGAAACAAATGCATCATTAAGAAGTTTTAACTTCAAACCGTTGCTTCCGGCTAAAATATGAGTCCATAATAATCCATAATAACGCTTCCTCCAGTGAAAAATCCATCTCCTGTTGTCTCGCACATCAAAATCCACCAACATATTTGTTAGAACTCTTTTTGACTCTTTTCGCTTGTAAACCGTGCTTGATCTGTGCAGATTTCTCTCCTAATTCAGACCAGACCACTTTTCACTGGACTCTCATTCTGACGGCACCCATTCACTGTAGAAGATACATTGCTGAGCAAGTGATGCAATGCTACATTTCTCCAAATCTGATGAAGAAACAAACTCATCTACATCTTGGATGGCCTGAGGGTGAGTACATTTTTCATTTTGGGGTGAGCTATTCCTTTAAGACATTGTTGGCATTCAAAAGACCTTGGTTTAGTACAAAATTTTACATGATTGCATTAACATTTGTGTAAAAACCTGATGCACTTGTGTTAGGAATCGGTCCATGTGTGACAGTGCGATCCAATCAGAATTCATCATCGTCATTCTCTGCTTCTGTCGGTTCAATCATTTTTAAGCACTGATCAGCGAACTCCACGAACAGCGGCTCCTGCATGGCGTCTTTCGTGGCTTTGGCTTTATCTTCAGCCGAGTCCACGGACATCATTAACCGGCGGAGATGAGGATTCCTCAACAGACCCTTCAACGCCTCTGAATCAGCTGTGTGAATGAAAACCATCTGTAACTGATCTCATAAAAACAGCATTAAAGATCATGTGAACGGGGTGTTTATCATTTCATACCCAGCTGCTGAAGTTTCTGTAATGGCACTTTGTCAGTCTGTCTTCATCAACATCCTCGACAGTCCACAGCTGTTCAGCTGAAATCACACACATTTATTGAACTTTACAGAACTTTTTTGTTCAAAATCATCATCAAAAGCAGGCAGAAAAGTTCTCTTGATCGCTCATAAAGCAGCTATTATTGATGATAACTTACTCACCGCTGCTCACTGGTGTTGAGCTGCTGGAGGCTGAATCTGATTCTTTAACTGGATGACATGAATCTATCAGAGGAAAGAGAAATAATGACTTCAAGAGTTTGGTTTTGACTGATTTTTGACTTTGTGCTCAGGGCAGTCTGGTAGTTTAAGGTACAAAAGAACAAATAATAGTAACAATAACAACAAATGTATTACTACTACTACTAACAACAGTTATAATAATACAAATAATAATGATATTTATATTAGTAATAATAAAATAGAATTGAATGAATACCAATAATAATTAGTATAATACTATTTAATTAAATATAAATACAATAAACAAATAAATTAATATCAGTAAATAATAATAATAAAATATAATGTAATCAGTTAAAATAATTATAATTAAAATTAATAACAATAATAAATACTATAAATAACAATTGTATTAAAACAAAGTATATAAGTTAGTAATAATAGTAATATAATAACAAATAATAAGAATTATAAAGTTATACCAATAATAATTACATTAATACAATAATAATAATACATTAAATAATGCAACCAATACAAATATTTAATTAATAATAATAATAATGATGCAACTTTTAAGTAGAAAACAGTTGTCATGGGTTCGATTCCCAGGAAATGCATGAACTGATTCCGTATAAATATTGAAAGCAATGTATGCCGCTTTGGATAAAAGCATAGATGTAAATGTAATCAAAATAACTGTCAATAGAATATTAGCTTTAATAGAGACTTACCATCATCTTTGTGTCTTTTAAAGCAACTCACTGAACAACTAGAAGGGAAAGGAAGGTGCTATTTATTTGATCAGGATTTGTCCCAAAAGCAAACGTGAGCTGATAAACCTATTTATGGTAAAGAAAGACTGGAAGTTATCGAACATGAATGAATGACTTACTATCTGATTCTGCAGGCTGGACATCTGTATTTAGGAACATGCTCGCTACAAACTCCACAAAGCTGCATAACGGATCTAGAAGATCAACAAGCAAACAAACAGAATAAAACGATTTGTATTAACAATCAGCTTGAAGTTACTGAAGCCACGTGTTTATGTTGTTGACAGCGTGCAGGACTTTTATCTCATTTCCGCTTCCGAACGCTTCCGGTGTAGAGTGCTGAGGTCACGGTGTCCTTCCCCACGTGTGTCAGTCAGTGTGATCCGCGTTCAGCAGCTCTGAGCTCAACCGAACACGGTCGCCGTCATGCTGAAGTCTGTGAGCCGCGCGGTTCAGCTCGCAGCCCGGCTGTCCATCAGCGCGCCGCCCCGCAGCAGAGCCTTCAGCAGGGCCCTCTGGAGCCTCAGCAGCACCGGAGCGGCGTCAGGCTCCAGGCCGAGGCTGCTCACCGCGACACGGGCTCTGCCCACACTGTCCTGCGGCTGCGGGAGTCTGCACACCGAGGGTAAACGCTGCTCCACACGCACACGAGCCAAAAACTAGCATGGGAAACGTATATTTATGGTAAAGCTATGGACACTAACTAATAAAAAGTACCATGGTAAAGTTGTTTTTAATGGTAAAAGGTATGGACACTAACCAAAAAGTACCATGGTAGTTGTTTTATGGTAAAAGGTATAGGTACAAACTAAAAATTACCATGGTAAAGGTATATATATGGTAAAACTATGGATGCTAACTAATAAAAAGTACCATGGTAAAGTTGTTTTTATGGTAAAAGCAGGGCTGGGCGATATAGTTAAAAAAATTATCACGATATAATGTTTCATATCGTTCGGTATGGATAATTATTGACATTTTTTTTATAAAGAAAGGAAAACTTGAAATCGCATCATATGACCCCTTTAAACAATGAGCAGTAGAAAAAGGGTTTAAATTTAACCACTGTATTTTTAATTTACCCAATTTACTAAAGATTTTAGTAAATTGAAGTAAAAAAGTTTTAACAGTCAAACACAAAATAAAATTTAAACTAATATCTCCTTTCTCATATTTTATATGCAGATGAAATAAGTAAGGAAACATTTGGCCTGTCTCCTGAGTCCACAGGAGGGCGCAATGAGCAAAATAAAGCACCTTATTAAACTGTTTATTCAATGCAATGAAATAATGACTGTCTATAAAAAAGTGCACACCGTCTAAACTAATATTTATAAATCAAATATCATTTAGTAAATTGCATAAACAATAAGAACAAAACAGCATCATGTGTTTATGCATAGCTTAATACATATAGCCAAAGCGCTGATCACACGATTGCATTTAGAAACATACGAGACGCAGCGGAATGGAATAAAACCCCTACAGATTCTCAAGACGTGTGTTCTAAAAGTTGAACCTCTTTTAATTTTACATATCTTTCTATTCATCTCTTGTGCGAGACGCGAGTGTCATTTGAACTAACCAGTGAGGTGTCATTCATCACTAGTGTGTTGGTAGTAGAACAACAGTTGGTAGTGTTTTATTAATTCTGTCTTTACTCTTCAGGTGATAAAGCATTTGCAGAGTTTCTCACTGATGAAATCAAAGAAGAAAAGAAGATCCAGAAGAACAAGAGTCTTCCTAAAATGTCCGGCAGCTGGGAGCTCGAACTCAACGGCACAGAAGCCAAACTCATCCGCTCGCTGTCCGGAGAAAAGTAAGGGTCGTGTGTTTCATCCATAGTATCAGAATCATATGCTAATAATGATGCAAGCAGCACGATGGCCATTTCACACCTTAAAGGCTGATGCATTATGGCACACATGCCTTATTGCTAGGGATGTAACGATTAACCGCGAGCCGGTTGAAAATCGATTCAAATATGTGACGATTCAAATCGGTTGAGATGCTAAACAAATCGCGATTCATTTAGGGGTAGGAGTTTATATGAATGTATGTCTGAGGGGAGCTTACTGTCTCCACTGCTTTTATGAAGTGGTTGCCAGGTTTTCACAACAAAACCCGCCCAATCGTGTTTCGAGGGGGTCCCCATTAAAAATCGCGTTCCGAGGATAAAATACGCATGTTTTGGCGGGGTTCCCCTGGTAAAATTAGCATTCCAGGGGCTAAATATCACGTTGATGGGGTTGTTTTTCAACCCGCGGACTTGAAAAACAACCCGCGGCAACCGTGTTAAAGCACCACAATTCCGCGGGAAAACCGCAGACTTGGCAACACTGGAAGAGGATAGCTTTCGGATAGCGCATCAAGAACCGGGTTGACCGGGTACTCGGTACCACCGGTACTTAAGAAAACCTGGTACCGTAACGTTTTCATTTTTTTAGTACCGACTTGGTACCGAAATACCGGGTCTTTTGACAACACTAATATGAAGAGATTTATTTTATTTGTGTTACTTATTTGATTTTTTTGTTTTGTTTTTAAATTTCAATTTAGTTTTGTTATTTACATTTACATTATATTTAAATTTTGTCATTTAGCAGACGTTTTTATCCAAAGCGACTTACAAATGAGGACAATAGAAGCAATCAGAACCAACAAAAGAGCAGTAATATGCAAGTGCTATATTAGTATATTATTATAGTGTTATATTTCAATTTCACAAAGAAATGTGCAGCATTTTGTCCAAGCAATAATAAAAGGACA
>NW_015548223.1:872649-877766 GCF_001515605.1 Sinocyclocheilus anshuiensis | reverse complement strand
AAAAAAAAAAAATTGTGAATTGAATCGTGAATCAAATCGAATCGTGAGTTGAGTGAATCGTTACATCCCTACTTATTGCTTTATAAAACAATTCTATTTAGAGTTATGCATTTTGCAGATGTTTTTATCCAATTGCATTGCATTGCATGCAAGGCGTGCACAAGCAAATGTTTATTAATAAAGGCATTGAGCGAATTCATCAAGTGTCATTTGCAGAGCTTGTTTGATGATATTTATGCTTATGTTGGGTTTTGTGTTTGACAGAGTCACCATCACTTTCAATGTGAACAACAGCATCCCGCCGCAGCTGGAGGAGGATCCTGAGCACACGCAGAAGAGTCAGGAGGACGAGGTAGTGCTGCTGCACATGCACAATGCGTTCATACTGTACAAGCACAGCTTATTATATAATGGCATATGAAATCAACTACCTGCCTAATGTTCTTAAACTGTTGAAGGTGTTGCTGTTTTGGTTGTTTTATAAAATTAAGGTTGCAGCATGAAAGTTTAACAAAGATGTGAGTCACAAATGCATTATTAAAATAGCTTTTTTTTTTTTATAAAGCATGAATGTGAGCATAATGTCAATTTACAAGTATGCAGACACTTTTATCCAAAGCAACTTACACTAGAGGAACAAAAGCAATAATGACAGAATTTAATTCTAAAGAATATAAGATTTAAGATTTTTTTTTTAATATTTATTATTATTATCATTATTATTATTATTATATGAATTATATTAATAAAATATTTTTCAAAGCAGCTTATAGGAGAGGAACATAAGCAATTCACCATGGAATATAATTCTAGAGAATATAAGAAATATTCATATATATATATATATATATATATATATATATCTTTGCTACAGTGCAAGTACACAAATAAGTTCTGAGTAATATTAATTAATTTTGGGTTTATCTACTTACTACTAACAAGTAGGGTTGCAAAAAGGTGTAAAATTTCCAGTAAATTTCGGAAACATTCCAGAAATTTTGAAACTTTCCAGGATTTTTTTTGGAATATTCCAGGGATTTTTGGAAAGTTTCCGGAAATGTTCCACCCCTTTGCAACCCTACTAACGAGCACTGTAAAATAAGCGTTGGCAAATATTTTTTACTCGCAATATCTACCAGATAAAATATTTTACAGTTTGGCATAACTACAAAAATATATATTCATTATTAAAATGCCCATTGCCATTTTGCCATTGAGTTTTATTAATTTCCGTGAATTTACTGTGTGTGTCTAGAAATCACACTTTTAAAATCAACCATCCTCAAATATCAATGTTTTTCAAAACGGTGTGAGTCCTGCTTCTTCGGATTAAAAACAATTTTTGGGAGAGTGAATGAAAATAAGAAATCTCTTGATTTGTAGTTGTTTTAGCCGATTTTAATGCTTGTTTTGTCTTTAATCATTTTCAGTCGTCTTGTAAGCATGCTCAGGCCCTTTAGTGGGAGTTGACGACCACTGCTTTAAAAACAGGACATAACTGAGCAGCTCCACTAGCTTTTACCTCATCATGGCATGTTTTTTAACACGTTTGTACTGTGTTTTTTAGCCTGACATTGTCTCAACGCCCAACTTTGTGGTTGAAGTGACCAAACCAGGAGTAAAGAGTTCACTAGTGTTTGACTGTCATTTCCCCGAGGATGAGGTGGGTTGTTTTTCTCTCGTCGTTGTGTTTTTAGGTCAGTGTGACTGAAGGTCCGGCTATCATAAAGAGCATGCCAAATGAAAAGCTGTGTGTTTTGTGCTCACTGAATGGATGTCATATCCAAAGCTCTTTGTCTCTGAGCAGACCGCTCACGGTGAGGGTGAGGAGGAGAGCGACATCTTCGCCATCCGTGAGGTCAGTTTCCAGCCGGAGGGAGACGCCGAGTGGAAGGAAACCAGTTACACGCTCAACACAGACTCTCTGGACTGGGTGAGAGCTTGTGTTTGACAGCACAGAAGGCCAGGGCTAAAAACTGTCACTGAAAGTCAAAGGTCTTCACGACAACCTGTCAAAATAAAAGTTTGATTTAACTTGGAAGAAGTTCTAATAGAAATATTACTTTTGCACAATAGACTGTACTTTCAAAGTAATAATACGATTGCTATAACTTTTTTTTTTTTTAAGGAAAATCACCATTTTTATTATTTTAATGTTTGAATTTGAACAGTAAGCCTCAGTTGTGCAGAACTCCATTGGCCTAAAAAAGGAATTGTAACATTTTCAATAGATTACATTTTAAAAGAGTAATTAAATTGATGTTTTATGCCTTAATTTGGTTACCACCATTTTTGATAATGTATTTGTATTAAATCATAAATCCTGAAAAATTTAAACACAGAATTTCTGAAAAAATAAAACATTTCATAGGCTTGCCTTTTTATTATTAAAATTTAATTAAAGGAACACTCCACTATTTTTGAAAAAAGGCTCATTTTCCAACCCCTCTCCCGATCTCTAGGTCTGGCGGTAGCACTTTTAGCTGTAGCTTAGCATAGATCATTGAATCGGATTAGACCGTTAGCATCTCGCTCAAAAATGACCAAAGAGTTTCTATATTTTTCCTATTTAAAACTTGACTCTTCTGTAGTCACATCGTGTACTAAGACTGACGGAAAATGAAAAGTTGCGAGAAAAAAATTTTGTAGGCCGATATGGCTAGGAACTATACTCTCATTCTGGCGTAATAATCAAGGACTTTTGCTGCCGTACTTTCAGGCACTGCGTAATATCATTGCGCCTGCTGCACCCATGGTACAGCATCAAAGTTCCTTGATTATTACGCCGGAATGAGAGTATAGTTCCTAGCCATATCGGCCTAGAAAATCACAACTTTTCATTTTCCGTCGGTCTTAGTACACGATGTAACTACAGAAGAGTCAAGTTTTAAATAGGAAAAATATAGAAACTCTTTGGCCATTTGAGCGAGATGCTAACGGTCTAATCAGATTCAATGATCTATGCTAAGCTAAGCTAAAAGTGCTACCGCCAGACCCGGAGATCGGCTGAATGGATTCGAAAACGGTAAAACTCAACTGTTTAACTCTAGGGGAGTTGGAAAATGAGCCTATTTTCAAAAATAGTGGAGTGTTCCTTTAAAATAGTAAAACTGAATCCAGAATAATTAAAAAGGAATCCAAAAAAAAAAGTGATTTTTTTTTGTAAAACTTTGAATAAATTGTCGTTAAATTATATCGTTTCAATATTTAATTTAATTAGTTTAATTTGATTACTAAAATCTAATATAACCATTAAATCAGAATCCGGAAAAATTCAAATGGGGAAAAAAGGAATCCAGAAAAATGAAAACTTATTAATTTAATTTCATAGTGCCTTATTATTGTAAAAATTTTAATAATTTTTAACATTTTATTTGATTCATTTAATTGATTAAACATGCCTTTTGATTATTGAAATTTAATTAAGCCATTAAAATGGAATCCAGAAAAAAATAAAACACAGAATTTGGGAAAAAATAAAACAGGCCACTCATAGAGCCCTAAAAATGTAATTTTTGATAAACTTTTGATAATAAATAGTTGTTAAATTGTATAGGTTTCATTATTTCAATTAATTAGACTTGTATTTTGATTACTGAAATTAAATTTAACCATTAAATTGGAATCCAGAAAAATGAAAATGGGGAAGAAATGAAACTGATTTCAGTGACCTCTGACCCCTCTGACTCTCTAGGCCCTGTATGACCATCTGATGGACTTCCTGGCTGACCGCGGCGTTGACAACACGTTTGCGGATGAGCTGACGGAGTTGAGCACGGTGCTGGAGCATCAGGAGTACATCAAGTTCCTGGAAGATCTCAGCACTTTCGTCAAATGCAAATAGATTATCTAGATTTATCGCAAAACTTTGTTATACGTCTGGCTCGTGTGGTCTGACATGATGAAGATGAAGGCAGAACAGTTTTGTATTTAATTTTATATCATGTTTTCAAGTTATGTGCACACCGGTTACAGTTCAGATGTCACCATAGGGGTTTACGGGTCTTGCAGAGTCAAGAATGTGAAATAAACATTCATGAGAAATAAAACTGAGTGGAAATATTGGGCTGATTGTACTGATTTAATTTCAGTATAATAATTGTGTTGCTAAAAGGCAAAAAAAATGTGGTTGTCCATTATGTAATTTTTTTTATGCATCTCAGTTTAATGAATCGATTCGACTTCTTGAAAAGTGACACAATGGGACTTTATTAATTTGGCATGAAATAGGCAGGACTTCCTGTTTGACTAAATGATGAAATATGTGGCGTGGTTTGGAAACAGTTATTATTGGTCCAGAAATAACACTTCACCGTAGACTTCCCTTGGATGTCTGATTGAAAAAGTAACCAGAAATGTTTAATAAACTATTTTATTTTCTTGTATGTGAAACAGAATCAAAAACCTTTTATTTCACTCAAACAAATCAAAAGAAATGTGTTCTATATTTTACACAAGACATTTTTTTGTGGACCATTATGATATCTTCATTGTGTAACATGCATTTCCTTCCAAAATTCTTATTACTGTAATGCAAAAATTAAAATACAATGAAGAAAAAAAAAATCATGTTAATATGTCTAGATAGACGTTCTCAATGAAGATTACTGATATTTATCAACAAAGTCAAAATACAACTATGAAATGGTACAACATATACCGTTAAGAGATATGTCAGAATCAGAATGAGCTTTATTGCCAGGTATTGCTCGGCAACGGCGTTCTGAATCCGCGCTGCCTGAGCTTCACGAGCGCGCCGGCTCGCTTCCCCCGTCTGCTCGTCCTGAAGCATCTGAACAGCGCCGCAGCTCCGCCGACAACAATGTCCAGCAAAACATCAGAATAATCGAAAACCGGTGAAATATCGGGTGGTGTGTACTTCCGAATGTCCAGCAATTTGTCTCTGTTGAAACTGATTGCAGGGATATAAGTAAAGACAGGACAAACTAACAAAAACATAAAAACAACTGCGGAGCACGCCACGGAGGCAGCCATCACCGTCAGCGCCATCGTCTAAATGTTAATATAAACGCAAGATTTTTTAAACACATTTGTGGGTGGAGCTACTGTAAATAGCCTCTATCAACAAGGCGGGCTATTTGCACTTAGTGTAAATA
>NW_015548223.1:863216-872439 GCF_001515605.1 Sinocyclocheilus anshuiensis | reverse complement strand
TATATATATATATATATATATGCATGTGAAAGGAGAATGTATGTGTGTGTGAGAGTAGAAATATATGTATGTGAAAGGAGAATGTAAGTGTGTGAGAGTGCCAGAATGAATTATGGCTTGTACGGCCCCTCATATGTGTGTGTATGCATGCATGCATGTATATATATACACTTGTATTTTTTTTCATCTAGTTGCCAAAGGAACAATTCATATTTTCATCTAGTTTAACTTAAGATGCTAAAATAGCTAAAACTAAAATAAAAAAGTGACTAAAAATTAATATCTAGACATTAAAAAAAAAAACACACACAACTACGTAATACTTTAAATTAAAAAAAGAAACTTTTTTTTTTTTTTCAAATTGTTACATTTTCATTTGAATACATTTTAAAAGATTAACTAAGTTGTTAATGTTTTATGCCTTCATTTGATCACCACTGTTTTTGGTAATACATTTGTATTCAATTATAAATCCAGAACAATTATAACTGTAAATATGTTAATAAATTATTAAATTGTTCTAGTTTTATGAATTCAGTTGATTAGACATGCTTTTTGATGATTGAAATGCAATTAAAACGAAATCCAGAAGAATTCAAACAGAAAACACGGAATTTGGGGAAAAAAAATAAAACAGATTTCATAGGGCCCTAAAAAATTAGATTTTTTGTTGAACTTATAATAAAAAGTTCTTAAATCGTATAGGTTTCATCAATTCAATTAATTAGACAGTTTTTTTTTTGGGGGGGGGAGTAATTTATCCATTAAATCTGATAAAAAAATATAAAAAAAAGTAAACAGTGCGGTTAAAAAAGGAATCCAGAAAAATTTTAAAGGCAAAAGATAAAACTGATTCATAGGGCCCTAATAAATACACAGCAGTGACCTTTGACCCCTATGACTCGCTAGGCGAGGAGAGAAACAAAACCAAATCAAAATATTAAGAGAGACTACAACAGTATCTCTCAATGATACTACAATACCACTGGTTCCTACATAATAACCCAAGATTTCCCAGTCCGTTCATCTAGTGCTCACATGCAAACTTAATAGTTTAATAACATGATATTCTAGAATATATATTCTACTCCATCCAGACCAATCAAATAATGCATTTATTATACCAAGTGTCCATATAATGGAGGATATAAAGTGTGGATTATATGTCCATATAAAGTGCTGTGAGACTACTTACAATTGTGTTGACGTCCGGACGCCTCCAACACTGAGTTTATATACTGCTCTTCATACCGCATGCTGCTGTTATACTCCTCCAGAATCAGGAGAGAAACACACGCTTCAAGAAATAATCCAGCAAATGACGATCCATCTTCATTTAGCCTACTCAACATTATGTCTCAAATCTCTTTGTGCTTCCACGTACGCAAACGTGCGGCTTCACAATCGGTTTCAATGATATCCACTGATGCATTATGACTGGTCAAGTTTAAATATTTGGATAAATATTAAATAAATATAGGGGGAAGATTTTCAGTAAATGACGAAGTATAAATGGTTGATGTGGACTTACATTAACTCTAACTCTATTGCATAAAATCATGAAAATGTCCCTGACACTTGCTTAAGATGCACAGAGTTTACAGGTATGCTATATCACTGCATATGGGAATATGAAAAAGTTGTGAAAAGATGTGGCGGAAAGAAAAAAAAAAGATAGAAAAGATCCTTGATTTTATTATTCCTTTGTCACCTTTACTTTTTTTTAGTCTGTATTTATTTGTTTATTTTAGGTTAATATAAACGCAAGATTTTTTTAATACAAATTAATTTCATTTTTTTTGTCTGTATTTATTTTTATTTGTTTATTTTAGGTTAATATAAAAGCAAGATTTTTTTAATACAAATTAATTTCATTTTTTAGTCTGTATTTATTTATTTTAGGTTAATATAAACGAAACGCAAGATTTTTTTAATACAAATTAATTTCTTTTTTTTTGTCTGTATTTGTTTATTTATTTAAGGTTAATAAACGCAAGATTTTTTTTAACACAAATTAATTTCATTTATTTTTTTTAATCTGTATTTATTTATTTTAGGTTAATATAAACGCAAGATTTTTTTTAACACAAATTAATTTCATTTATTTTTTTTAATCTGTATTTATTTATTTTAGGTTAATATAAACGCAAGATTTTTTAAATATAAATTAATTACTTTTTTTAGTCTGTATTTGTTTATTTATTTAAGGTTAATAAACACAAGATTTTTTTTAACACAAATTAATTTCATTTATTTTTTTTAATCTGTATTTATTTATTTTAGGTTAATATAAACGCAAGATTTTTTAAATACAAATTAATTAATTTTTTTAGTCTGTATTTATTTATTTATTTTAGGTTAATATAAACGAAACGCAAGACTTTTTTAATACAAATTAATTTCATTTTTTTTTTAGTCTGTATTTGTTTATTTATTTAAGGTTAATAAACGCAAGATTTTTTTTTAACACAAATTAATTTCTTTTTTTTTTTATCTGTATTTATTTATTTTAGGTTAACATAAACGCAAGATTTTTTAAATATAAATTAATTAATTTTTTTAGTCTGTATTTATTTGTTTATTTATTTTAGGTTAATATAAACAAGATTTTTTTATTTTTTTTTATTTTAATTTTTTGTATGCAATTTATGGTAGCTGTTTTTGTCTTTGTGATAAAACCTATTAATTGAAAAAGATATATAGAAATTAAATCAAAATATCCTACAATATTTATAATTATGTGTATCCTGTGAGCAAAACGGCTTATTTATTTATACTGGAAAAAGTATTTGTGCACCAAATATAAGATGTTGGCTTAAAGAAATGGTAAAACGTGCCAGATAACTTGCATTTTAAGGGATAAATATAGTTTGGTGATCTTTCAAATGGTGGAGTTGGTGAGGCGCTAAAAGAAGTGGCACTGAATATTAACGCAAGGTGTTGAGAAGTGTTTGTTTTGTCCTTGTAATGCTTTTCTGATATTGTTATGTCCTTAATGGAGTTTAAAAGCCCCAGATCACTGTCTGCCTTCATCGTATAGAACAGGGGTGCCCAAACTCGGTCCTGGAGGGCCGGTGTCCTGCAGAGTTTAGCTCCAGCTTGCCTCAACACACCTGCCGGTAAGTTTCTAGTATGTCTAGTAAGAGCTTGATTAGCTGGTTCAGGTGTGTCTAATTGGGGTGGGAGCTAACCTCTGCAAGACACCGGCCCTCCAGGACCGAGTTTGGGCACCCCTGGTATAGAAAATGAAAAGGTTTGGAACGACATGAGGGTTCTCATGTCAGAAAATGGTACAAATACACACATCTCTGATGCCCTTTCCATTCCAGAGCGAGGGGAGACTGTGATTGGACGACTGCAAGGCGCTCCATTCCTCCTCCATCACCTTGGATCCTCCCGAATCCTCTCCCATCTGTCTGACCTTCTCCAGTAACCTCGACCGGCTGTTCTTCAACCGCTCCACACAGCGCTGGGGACAAACATCACACCGTCATCTGATCACTTTAGTGTCTCCAAGCTTTTCTCAACAACAGCACACTGCTGATAGTTCACGCGGTTCAATTAAAAATGGATTATAATGATGTGATAATTTCATCCTGAGCAGTTCCTTGTTTCTAAAACCTGTACCACTTTGAATGGAAAACATTTTAAAATAAATATAGTAGTTAAAATAAACGTAGAGCAACCATACACAATGATATTTACATTCCACATAATATTTCATATTACGAATATTTTATCTTTAGTAATACAAATGTATCCATATCAGTACCTTGTGGTCTGGGGAAGGGTTTTGATTGGGATAGACAAGGTTTTGAGAGTTTTGCCCCATAAATATATTCATTTATTGCCATAAGGAAGAAATAACAACTAATTATCATTGCCGAAAGGAGGAACAGGATGATTTTCATTACTGGAAATAGATGTCTAAATAAAAAAATGTCCTGTATTCAAAACACAATACATTTCTTTAATTTATTATGCTGTTGTAGACAGCTTTCATGAGATTCCTCAGCAAACACGACACTTACCATCCGGTATGTTTCTTTCCATGGTGGAGTCGTGCCTTTGTACATGGATCTGTGTCTCTGCACCGCGTCCATGGTTCGACTAAACTAAAAAAAAATATTATTAATATTATAATATAATAGTTATTTAGTCACACTAATATTATTTTATTATTGTATAGTTTAGGTGTATTTAAATATGTTATTTTTAAATTTCAAGTACATTCATTTAGTTTAGTTTTTTTTTTAATTCAGATTGTTACGATTGTTTTTAAATTCTGATTGTTTGTATGTATTTTTTGACAGTTATTTTTGTCTTTGTGATCAAATATAAAACATAGCCTATTCATTTTAAAATAAATATAGAAAATAAAATAAATATAAGCCAAGATAATATATATTTCACATGTCTTTATTTTTATTTTATGAAATGTTATTTTGCCCTTTTGTGATACACATGATCCCACCTTAGTTCTACAACGTTTGTTTGTATTAAAAATATTTTATTTAGAAAAAATTATAAATACATATATACAAAGCATAACTGATTAAACAATATCACACCGATTAAAGCAATCAAATAATTGAATGGCCTTATACATGGCTAGCTCCTTTTCAAAGACACTAAACTGGGGTGCTGTTTTCAAAACTTTACATTTGTGAATAAAGTATTTTAAATAAACATGACATTTTACAGATCCGTTTTACTAGACGTGTACAACAAGTGCATGTTTATTCAAAAACAAGGAAGCCACATCGCAATCACTAGGACACGTTTACTCATCAAATAGACTCTTACTAGTAATACTAGCTAGTAATAATACGTCACCAGTGTTGGGGAAAGTTACTTTTAAAAGTAATGCATTACAATATTGCGTTACTCCCTAAAAAAGTAACTAATTACGGTACTTAGTTACTTTTTATGTAAAGTAATGCGTTACGTTACTTTTGCGTTACTTTTTACATATGAGCAGGGCTTGATTGTTTTTAATATAAGAAGTTCCATTTATAGCAAATATAAAAGCACTTTCACACCAAAAAGTGTAATGAATAAACCTCAGGCTGAAGCAAAAGTAAATTCACGTCTGGACAGTAGAACGCAGGAGAAGAAACACTTCAGCAATAAAAAAAAACAAAGCACAATTGTTAGTTTATCTAAAGTCATTTTTGCTTATTAGTATGGTTGAACTGGATCAGCAAAGGTCAACAGCAAAGACATTGGTTAATAAAATGGGATTAGATACATTTGTGTTATTTAACATATTTAATTATTGCAGGTTTGCATCATATTCTGAGTTTGCATTTCACTGTTTTAATTCATTTTGATGAATACTAAATCTGTTTTTTGTGAGTGTGATGAATTAATGCACATTCACATTTAGTCTAGAACTACAGTAACATCATGTTCACACGGCGCACACACAACGCCTCTGCACTTACTCCCGATTTCTCTCAACTTGGGGACAGGAGAGCTGTCAGTCAATACATGGGAAAACAAAGTAACTGGCATTACTTTTTTGAAAAAGTAACTCAGATATTTTCTTGTAAATTAAAAAAGTAATGCGTTACTTTACTAGTTACTTGACAAAAGTAATCTGATTACGTAACTCGCGTTACTTGTAATGAGTTACCCCCAACACTGTATGTCACAGCACATCAATAGGTGCCTGGGACAGAGATCAACTTTTACATAATTGTGCGCGAGTTCAGACTGTCAGAGTCTGAAACTGCTCAACGCAGCTTTTTAATCAGTGGGTTTTGATCATTTTATCGCGCTTGATCTTTGACCTGCAGCGCTGCGTACTAAGTATGCAGTGCAGTAGAGAGTGAAGTGCGCCTCCTCATATGGCGTTTTTCTCAGTGGACTGCATTTGAGCAGAGTGACAGGACTAGATCAGCACCGATGGCAAAGGCAGAGTACTCAGAAACCGCAGATCCCAGCCAGATCGGACCGGATTCAGAGTCTGATTCGGATCCGGAGGACCACTTGCCTAGTGTGAACGCCGGAGCGGGATTCGGGTCATGCCGGCGGACTCAGGTGATCCACAGCGGACACTTCATGGTGTCCTCGCCACACAGCGACTCAATCAGGAGGAGAAGCGCGGCTCTTTATAATTCTGATAATTATGATTTTGACACCGTTAATAAACCGGATTGCCAGACCTACAGCTTCGGTCCACTGAGCTCCAGACGCCTGAGCATTGACCCCACTCTCACACGCCTGTTTGAATGCATGACACTGGCGTACAGGTACAACTCAAATTTACCTTACTGAAATGTCTGCTTCACTATAAAGTGCAATTTCACCTCATGCAAGTGTTTACATGACTACAAAACGTGTTAAATCAATCAGTGCCTGCAACTCAAAATATACAATGCTATAAAATCAATGCAATGTTTACATAACTGTAAAAATTCACCTCACTGTAATATTGTACACTGTAATTTAATTTGTTTCATAGTAATGTATACTTTTCAGTGAGTTATAAGTTCAGTACAGTAATTTACACATTGCAGTGAGGTCAAATCAAAGTTAGATTGCAATGCATTTGTTGTTTAATTGTTTTATAACAATATACTTACTGTAATGAGGTGAATTTCACTTAAAATGTTACTTAACCTCTGTTAAGGATATATAACGTAAAAATTCACCACATTAGTTTTTATACTGTTATAACACAGTTAAACTACAGATAATTTACTATTTAACTTTTTATCTCAGTTGTACATAAACATAAATCAGTACAGAAAAAATACTGCATTTCAACTTAAGTCAAATTTACCTCATTGCAATGTATCTATATAAAAGAATTAAACTACAGATAATTTACAATTCAACTCACTACAGTGTATTAAAAATCTGTAAAAAAAATAAATAAAAAACTACAGATCAACACCTCACTGAAATGTTTACATAACTGTGAAACAGTTAAAGTACATATAACATATTTTAAGTGGAATTCACTTCATGACAGTGTGTACTGATATAAAACAGTTACAGTTTAACTTCAGTTTACCTCACTGTAATGTATAAATTAAGTTACAGATAAATTAAACAGCGCATATAACTTATATTTTTAGTGTGAAGTTTCACCTTATGGCAGTGTTTTATTGTTATATAAAACAGGTAGAGTACAGATACATTTGAACAAATTTACACATTTAAATACTCAGAAATAAAGATTTTTTTAAAAATGAAAATGAGTTACTTATAGTCTTTTAAGCATTAAAATACATTATACAATTGTAACATTTTTTAATGCAAGTTAATAAAATGTCACCGCAGTAAAAATTGGGTGTGAGAAAGACTCTACTAAATTCAGTCTTGCTTTCGAAACAGCTGTGAAATCCTTGACTGAGTTAAAAATAAAAAAAACTCATGTGGACTTTGATAGGAGTTGGAAGACAAACGAGGTGAGAGTTACGGAATAACAAGGGTAGAGGAACCCACACCACTTTCTCCAAAACATATGCACATTTTATTAACCCACAATATTGCTGCACACAGACAGACAGCACTGTGTTTTTTTAGCTGGCTCATTTCTGACCAGTATATCTTGAATATTTTATTTACTATATTGAGACCTTTATTTAGGTAATCCTGCTTTAAACGTTTATTGGTTTGTAAGTATAATGGGCCATTAAAAGCTTTGAGTCCAGGGTTTTTATCGGTATGCTGGTGTTAACCAGCGTACAATACAGTAATTATTTAAAGTTTAAGACTTTAAGGTTATGCAGTGTTGCATTTATTTAAACATTTCAATATTCTTTGGTATTTCCATATGCTAATGAGACAAACCTTGTCAAAAGACCTAGAGAAACTGCTATGCACTAGCTGTTGAAAATACATTGTGATGCAACTGCAGTATGACTTTGGCCGTGAGTCAGCAATAGTAATTTATGGCACACAAATCACCTGACGTCAAGTGAGACGAGAAATCATGTCAGCATAGAAAGGCTATCAAAAACATCTGCTTGTATCACCACATATAATGACTGTTGTTATTGGACACTGAGATACAGATATCGTACCATAAAAGCACTATTGAATGTTCTCTGGTATCATTAGTGGTAGTTGTTATGGTACGCATCACTATATTGATTATATTTAAACAAACCTTTAACCCTAAATATTGAACAATGCAACCAGCCTAGAGTTTTGCACATGCACCTCTCACATTTTCTTCAGAAATTGTAAAAGCTCTAGTAAAGTCTGTTTATTGTTCTCTAGGGCTGAAATGATTAGTCGACATTATCGACAACGTCGACAATAAAAAATTGTCGACAAATATTTTTGTTGTCGAGTAGTCGTTTGATCTCATTTGACCTAATGTAAGAGCCTGCAATAATGCGGTGTGACCAGTGTGGCGCTGTAGCGCAATACTGTAATTCAGCCCTCCTGGATGCATTTCAAGAGAAGAAGACACAGCGCTTCAGAGCAAATGCAAACTGCTGAGCAGCGTTTGGATGAATTTGTAAATCTATGCTGTGCGCTTTCCTCTCAATAACGAAATAAACAACAAAAACTGACCGCAGTGTGAAAGCAGCAGTTAAGAAAGCATCTGATTACAGCGATGTAGATGTTTGCACGAGCTCTGCAGTTCGGTACTCCTGTAAAGTCCAGTCATGTCACGTTTTTTTATATAGTACTTTATGCAATAGATAGCCTTAAAACAATCAGCTTTACAGTAACTTAAACTATTTTTAATATAAAGAATGTTTTCCTAAACTTTTACATTTTTTAATTTAAATTAATAAACAGTAGGGCTGGGTAAAAAATATCGATATCTCGATATTAATCGATTCTCATTTTTACGGAACGATATCGATTCTTAAATTCCAAGAATCGATTAGTCTAGCCTGTTTTCAGTCAATGGACCGAACGTTGAAGGGCACTTCCCATCCAGCATATCGCAATAATCATTGTGCTTTGGAACTTTTAATATGAAACAAAGTCTCAGATTTCAAATTCTGTCCATTGTATTGCAGTATTCAAACAATTAATGCCGTTTTGGCACTGTTTAATGTGGAGTGACAGATCGCTGTAGCGCCTCAGTTCAACAGATGCGGTAGCGCGAGGCGCGCGTGAACTGATCATCTCCTCCACATTAATACCAGTTTCAGCACCAAATAAACATGACTAAACATCCGAAGGTAAGTTAAAAGAAAGAGTACAACTTTACAATCCGTATCCTGTCTCATGTAATCGCTCAATC
>NW_015548223.1:810668-862996 GCF_001515605.1 Sinocyclocheilus anshuiensis | reverse complement strand
AACATCACATTTACCTCAGAAAAACATATTCGGTGACCATAAACTCATTAGTCAGATAGAAAAATAAACTTTAGAGGGGGGCATTTTGCTAAATATATGCACCATATAACATCTTCATTATAATTTTTACTGTTCTTCAATGTTTCATTTATGTTTGAATAAATCCATAAAGTATATAAATATATATACTTTAATAAAGTTTTTATGACAGCCACCATTATGTTTATATATAAAAAAAAGGTAATCGAATCGAATTGCAAGCTTGTGAATGAGAATCGAATCGAATCGAATCGAACCGTGAAATTTGTGTCAAAACCCAGCCCTAATAAATAGAAACGCTAAACAAAACGCTCTTTATTTTAGGTGACCATTAACCAGCATTACAGACCCATGAACATGTGAATGTGTTGTTAAATTACTGAAATATAAATGTAAAATATTTTTAAAGGGGACATCTGATGCCCATTTAACACAGGTTGGTATGATTCTTTAGGGTCTTCGTGAAATGTCTGTAACATACTTTGTTTCAAATTCCTCAATGGTCGTGAAAAACAACACACTTTTTATCTTGTCAAAAACTGCTCTGTTCACAGCGAGCCATTTCGGTGCATGTCTCTTTAAATGATAATGAGCTACTGCTCACCCCGCCCCTCTCTTCCGTTTTTTGTGTATTCAGTGGCGCGTTACCATCAAAAACAAAACGTATCCACTGCGCCCTCACTAGTGGCCCTGATGTCGGGAGGAAATGAAGGCTCTTATGTTCACTTTCCCCTCCAACTACAAAACACCTGCACTGCTTACGAGACGTTGTCACTACAGCTGCTCGAGCGCGGAGAAAATGGCGGACAGCGTACAACTGGCTGAGGGCGGAAATATGCTAATACGGGGCAGTCCGTCAGTGGTCCTGGGCGGGGCTTGAGCAGTATGATGTCACACTGCTCAGAAAATCAAAACGACTTGATAATTGAGACTGTTTAAGTTTTTTGGGGATTAAAAAAAGAGGTGTGAATGGATTTTTATAATTATAGGGTGGTTTTGTCCATACACTGCTAAGACACATTTATATGTGATATTTTTAATATTTTTCCAAATATTTTGGGGGGGTTCTGCAGGTAGTTTCATTAAATTAATTAAATCATAAAAATGTAAAATCTAAATTAAAATAAAACACTAACTAAAAAAAGATTTAAAAAAAATTGTTCATCTGCATTTCATGTGACAATTAACCAGCATGATAAAAATGTGAAAGTGTTATTAAATTATTCAAATATTAACTTAAAACCTCAGAGGGACTTACAATAAGAATTTTAGGTCAAAGGTGTTCGGCCGACGATGTTTTGGAAGTAAATATTTTACCGCTGTCATCCACTTGTTGTTTTACTTCAGACCTGCACTGGACCTGTATCCTAGCAGTGGCGTATACAGGATGGAGGAACAGACATTTTATTTTATTTTTTCAGCCTGATGACATCCAATTGGTGTTGTTTATTTGTCAGGGTTTGCTGTCATTCCAAGCCATATCCCACATTTAAGCAATCATTCTCACCGGACTCTTAGCAACAGATTGAACACAGCACTCTTAGTTAACTTGTCTCTTATTTTTAGAGGTTAAGTGCACTAGAGCCAACAGTAAATGGTGTAAAGTGCTGTCAGAATATGTGCAGATGGGCAGCTGTGTCGCTGCATTAGACTGATGAAATTATTTTGACTGCAAACACAGTTAAAAAATGCCTGCTGGATGGAGAAAAGCATGTTTATACAGAGCCAGCAGGGTGAAAAGGAAAGATTTCGCCATTGTCCTGCAATATCACCATGTCTCAGTCTCAAACAAAGTAGATTACTGCACATTTCAGTTCATTTATGTTGTTTATATTTACTATGCGAATAAAATGACATCTAATGTTGATTGAACTGATTTGTGTTTCTCCTCAGTGGGAAGATTGTGTCTCCAAAGTGGAAGTCTTTCAAAGGTTTGAGGTTGTTGTGGAGGGATAAAATCCGGCTGAATAATGGCATTTGGAGGGCCTGGTTCATTCAGTGTGAGTCTCCTGATCTCATTTCTTGTCTGTTACACACAGTTTTCTTCTTTTCTCATGTGAAAGTGTTTCTCTGAACTTGTTTAGTAAAACATTCCTCATGAATGACAAGTATGTGTTCACATACGGTATGTGTTCACTATATAGCAAATCTTGGCTGCATGCTTATTTATATTATCGCAAAATGTAAACTGTACTGCTCTATACAGTACATACAGTTGGATATATTGCATCCAACTTTATTTGCATGCATACAGTACACTCACATAAAGCAATATGTACTATATAGCAAATCTCAACTGACGGATTTTATTTTTTCACAAAATGCAACAATATTATCGCACAGCTCTTTATATAGATAAGATAGATAAGTATGTCCAACTTTATCTGCATTTATACCATGGTCTGTTTGAATACTCGGTTCTGATTGGCTGGCAGGTATGCATTAAAATCGTTTAATGCACAAGTAGTTCCAAGTCAGTTTAAGCACCGTTCTATATTAATGCGCTGATTTCATTGACGCACACAGAGCGAGAGAAATCAGAGATTTCACTGTGCACACACAGAAACATTCAGGAGCACAGAAACTTTTCAACGCTGCCCGGCACCTTTTATTATTAAAATAGCTTCGATATTAAATTGCTACGTTATATTTCTCAGCAACGAGCAGGTAAAATGCACTGTTTTTGAAGTAACTAAACTCTCAGCTTCATTGTTTGTAGAGAGAGACACGCAGACGCAGGTAATTCTCACACGCAACTGTCATCTCTCTCGATTGATAATTAATTCAAGGAAACGTTATAATTCATTAATTCAGATCTTACCGCACTTCTTCACCCGATTTGTCTGATTTAAAGCTGACAGAATGCTAGAGCTAACGAACCGTAACTGACGAAAATAACCGCCATTTTTACCCTTCCAGTCAAATATTGTGCTGCAAACATCATTAACTTGTCACTGCTGGCAAATGACCATGATAATGATGATGCACGGCTAACATTGCATTAACGATTTTAATGCACTCAGCGGTTCTTTGCCTCCACGTCATGCATTAAAATCGTTTAATGCACAGCTGACCGTGCATTATCCCTTACATAGACTCAGCTATAGCTCTAATCTGCTAGATGCAACTATATTATAAACTTTAACATCATGATTTTCTGTAGAGCTGCTTCAAAACAATGTGTATTGTGAAAAGCGTTATAGAAATACATTTCACTTGACACATTTTGGATAATATTGGACAACTTGGTCTACGTTAGTCCCAGCCCTTACAAAAAAGTACTGTGATGGTACCTTGATGCTTGTTGGTCTTTCCTACCACCGGACCAATAATCACAGAAATGCAAAATGATCTACAAAAATGAAATGTGATGTTAAATGTCTTAAGATGTGGAGAAAAGGAAGAACCCCGTGTGTGGGTTTGTCACGCCGCTGGAGGGTTCGGAGGCGGATGCTCACGGCAAACCTGAGGTGAGTCCCACCTCAAAGACGGACCAGAAATAATTACACTATTTGAATCAATAAATGAGTTTTAATTTACAAGAGAAGATTTTGATGTTTGACACATGTAAGGCATCATCTGCTGTGTTTAATGTGTTTATTTATGCCATTTACAGGCCATTGTTTTGGAGGGAAGCTACTGGAAGAGACGGATAGAGGTGGTGATAAAGGAATATCACAAATGGAGGATTTACTATAAGAAAAGAGTGAGTAACTGACCAAATATAATGGGACATAATTGTCTATTAGATGCCCAGAACACATTTTTGACACAGATACACTAGCATTCAAAAGTTTGGGGTTGGTAAGATTTTTTTTATGTTTTTGAAAGAAGTCTCTTCTGCTAACCAAGGCTGCATTTATCTGATTAAAAATACAGTAAAAACAGTAATATTGTGAAATATTATTACAATTTAAAATAACAGTTTTCTATTGTAATATATATGGTAAAATGTTTGATTGCTGTGATCAAAGCTGAATTTTCAGCATCATTACGCCAGTCTTCAGTGTCACATGATCTTTGCCTTTACTGTTACTTTTGATCATTTTAATGCATCCTTGCTGAATAAAAAGCATCCATTTCTTTCAAAAAATTTTTGACTGTAGTGTATACTGTATATTCCATCATTCATTCTCATTATTAAACTCCCAGATAGCAAATTTCTCATAATGAACAAAAATGTAGAAGTTGACTAATACAGGTTTTTTGTTTGACGTGCTAATGTCTAGAAAGTGATAAATGACCAATATAATGCCAATGTATATAGTACAGCACATGATAGACATAAAATTGCTGAATAATCATTAAATTGGGATGTAACGATTCACTCAAGTCACGATGCAATACGATTCACGATACTGATTTTTTTTAACAAAATGAGATTTAAGACAAATTATAAATGAAAAGGTGTCCTTTTATTATTGCTTAGACAAAATGCTGCACATTTCTTTGTGAATTTGAAATATGACAAACAACAAAACTAATTTGACATTTTAAAACAAACCCCAAATCAAATAAATAAATAATACAAATAAAAGAAAGCTCTTCATATAAACAAATTGAGGCTTTGCCTGTGCTATTTCCATTTAAAATTAGAGGCAACCACTGCATTTGAATCGCGACCCAAACAAAGATGCTGCATATATGCCTCATGAGCAGTTTTTAATCTAAATTAGATTGTATAATTTCAAAATTTGAAGCAAAAACAGAATGCTCTGACTTAGGGCTGCACGATTAATCGAATGCGATTGTCATGTGCATTTTGTTAAAAAAGCCGGTTCTGTAATCAGCAGGATATCATCATCACGTGCTTAGAATTTATTACACATAGCCGTAGTTCACTGACAAGTTACGCAAAAAAATCACAGAGGAAATCATCCTCATGTGCTTTCAGATGGAGCAGAATTTACTACACAGAGCCATAGTTCACTAACAAGTTACGCAAAAAAAGATGATTTTATTGCGCGATTCTGAAATCGAAGAAATCGTTCGTGATAATGACAGCTGTTTGCATAGCTTCTCAGTGAACTACGGCTCTGTGTAGTAAATGCTGCTCCATCTGAAAGCATGTGAAAATACCACATTTAATAACATATTTTTACTCCAAACTCGCTTCATAACGTCAGTCGAGTGTTTGAAATAAATCCTTCTGTGAGATGATGTGGCTTCTTACACAGAATAAGGCACGCAACATATTTCATAGTATTCTAAGCAGTGATAAAGGCATTGCATTATAAATATACTTTATTTTAATGAAAATTATAATAATAAGAACTCAGATAAACCGTATATTGCCGTAGTCGTGTGTTTATTAGTCACGTTGAATCAGTGAAAGCAGTTGAATCTTCTGTTTATTCAGCTGCAGCGATAGGCATTTTCTGGGTTTCTTCTGCGAGGCGTATTTGGAGTTTCAGTGCGAGAGCGCCCTCTGGCCTTTGGATGGAGATTTACTGCTGATCACAGAACCGTGCTTCACTGAAAGATACGCATGACAATCGCAGCTTCTGTCGAATCGCGATCTCGATTCAATTTCGATTTATCGTGCAGCCCTAGTCTGACTTTAGTTTTGTGAAACTATACTACATAAAACATAACTGCACGAAACAGAAACATCAGACGGCTGAATGAGACGCAGATTCACTCACTGACAGCAGGTGGCGCTTATAGAACAGCAGCGTTACGGCGTTTCCTTGGTTACCGCTGTAAACAAAGCAGCGCTGTGCTTATAAATACTACTTTAATATGCATCATACAGAGGCGAGATGAAAAGAAAATACCATCTAAACTATTCTAAAGACAGTCAGTTCCCCTCTGAGATACATTCATATAAACTCCTACTACCCCCAGTTGTATCGCGATTCATTTAACATCTCAGCCGATTTGAATCGGCACATATTTGGGTGCACAACTGACAAAGCTCTCAGTAGATTTAGTACAATCATTCTGTATGTTATATAGATTTATCACCACAATAATCCCACCATAAAATGTGGATTCAAAGGACATCAGATCGCTGACATGATTATAGACATCTTTACTGGTTGGCACCACATGAAAAGGTTTAAATGATTTCTGAACTGCATCCACTATGTCCTGAAATGACCAAGATCTTTGGTTTGTAATGTGAAATTGAATGCAATTGTGTTCCTGAAGGTACTAGACCTGAGCTAGTAAAATATGACACAACATTTTTCCCACTCTGTTGAGATACTATTGCAAAACTGCAGGAGCAACTTTGGGTCAAGAACCCAAAGTTCAATATTCACAGCAAGGGCCAGTAAAATCTCTGACCCCAGCCAACCTCACAAAGCGAACAAAAGCGTATCCTCAAAATTCTCAGGTACTGAACCATTGTTAAGATAAGATAAGAGTTTTTCCAGCATTTTAAGGTCAGTTCCTGTTTGATTTGTAATCTCCATTAGGATCGTAAGGCACCGCTACGTCTGATGTATTTTATTGTATTTTTTAGCTTCAGAAGAACAAAGACCTGCTGTCCATGCTACAGAAGGTAAGATCACAGAGAAGCTTGCCCTCTTAATGCAGTGAATGACAGTAAATAGTCTGGTTCTGCGAATGCTAGTGGTGCAAAAGTTGCACATTTCACATTTAAAGAGATATTTAAACCCCAAAAGAAAAGTCTGACATCATTTACTCCCTCTATGAACTTCTTTTTTTTTTTTTCTGTGAAGCACAACAAAATATAGTCTGAAGAATGTTGGGATCCAAACATTTCAACTATCCCTTTAAGAAAAGTACAAATACAGTGGTTAAAGTCAAAGTACTTTGATTAAACCAAGTGCTAAATACTGTTTTAGTGTTAGTAACAGGCTTCCCATGGCCATGGAAAACCTGGAAATACCAGGGAATATTAAAACTATGCTTTCTAAGCCATGGAATTTTCTAGAGTGAATATTTTCCTTTCTGATGAAATATTTCATCAGCTAGAGATTGTGTAAAGTAACACTTGCTCAAAAGTAAGCATGGATTATTATTAGAAACAATATTATTATAAGAAATTGTATATATTTTGAATGCATTGTAATGCATAATTATAATGCACTTTATAATGCATTGTATGATCTTATGAATAATTGTAACCACAGCTACAATACATCGTACTTATCTATTTATTCTTACACCTTTAGAAAGTATAATGCATTACAGCATAAGACAAAGCAAAAAAATTGCAGATTAAAAAGGAATCTGCAAAATATTATAATGAATAATGAACTATTAATGAAAATATATAATGCATTACCAAGTACATTATGAATCCTTTATAATGCATTATACATAAAATGTTACCAGGACATTTGTTGACTAATAAATATACATTTAAATTTAAACTGGTCCAGAAATCTCTAGAAAATAATTTATAAACAATCCTAATTAATTAATTAATTAAAATCCTAATTCAGTAACCAAGAGCATTCTGTGGATCTTTAAGGATGTCAGTGACCCATACATTTATTTATTTTTATTATTATGCCTGTTTTGGAAGGTTTAACCAAAATGAAGCTGCATGTTTATTTATATTTTAAATTTAATATCTTTCGCACAGATTTCTTTTGTTTTTCAGACATTTTTGAAGGTCTCTTTCATATCTATGGGGCATAACGCAGCTGTGATGAAGGCCTAGTGTAAATCATTGATGAGTTAGTGTAGAGTGTAGCATTTGCTTTAGTAGGTTAGCGGTTCAGGTCATGTTTGCACAGCTGAAGAGCATTTCTATTAATAGTCTCCCCTCAGATTTTGCTTTCCTCAGCTGGTTGAAAAATTAAAAGGATCCACCATGTACGAAAAACGTGAGTAAACGTAAACGCACAAATTCATTTGCGTCACAGCCCGTCATACGGATGAGAAAATGAGTAATTTGATTGCCTTCAGTGACTAAAGTGCTAATCTTCCCTTCTGTTCAATGAGGCGGTCAAAGAAACGCACGTTCAGGCTTTAACAGCGTTTAATCAAATCTGACCCACATACTGCAAGATGTGAATCGGCAGCACTTCTTTTAAATGCAGTTTATTCATGTGCTGCTTTGTGCATATGAATTTGATTTATGATGTGAGTCCTTGCTTACAAATGAAAGTGCTGATGCTTTCGGATAATACTGTACCATAGTACTTTATAATACCATATTTATATACTGTACCATGGTATTTGCAACGTACACTACCATTCAAAAGTTTTTTCTTGAAATTAATAGTTTTATTCAGCAAGGATGCATTAAAGTAAAGACATTTATAATGACAATTTATAATTACAATAAGAAGATTTCTATTTCTAATAAAGGCTGTTCCTTTGAACTTTCTATTCATCAGATAATCATGAAAAAAGTTTCATAGTTTCCACAAACATGAAGCAGGACAACTGTTTTTTACATTGGTACTAATAAGTAAAAATAATAATTATTTAATAAAGTAATAATGATAATTTCTTGAGCAGCAAATCAGCATATTAGAATGATTTCTGAAGGATCATGTGACACTGAAGACTGGAGTAATGATGATGAAAATTCTATTTTGATCACAGGAATAAATTACATTTGAACAGATATTCAAATAGAAAATAGCTATTTGAAATTATAATAATATTTCACTATTTTAAGTGTATTTTTAATCAAATAAATGCAGCCTGGATGAGCAGAAGAGACTAAAATGTAAAAAAAATAAAATAAATTGAATGGTAGTGTACTTGAAAGATTCACTTCCAAAAAAAAAAAAAAATCAGCCTAAGCTGAATATTCTGCTCTGTTTTGCTGGTTTTAGAAAGATTTTGGACATTTGCAGTACTAATTTGATGGTTTGTGCTTCAGACAGATGTGATGTTACTTTACTAAGTGATCAGATGCACCATTTTCACCTACTGGACCAAAAAACAGATGAAAAAATCCCACTTTAAAGTAGAAACCCAAGTCATATCTGCAGATATGTCCCCATTAGTCCTGCAGTGCCTGGTGTTGCGGTGCAGTGTGTCAGTGTGCCAGCAGGAGGCAGTGAGTTTGCTCTCGTCCTCCACACGTGAGTGTGACAGCCGCAACTGGGTCAGGAACAAAAGAGCCGCTCGCCTTCAATGAAACAGAGAAACCTGGAAAAAAAAAAAGACTGAGAAATGAAAACATAATGGGATTGGGCTGGGGGTTCCTGTCTTTTACACATTTGCGTTAAACTGCTGTCGTTAAGACCTCACACGTAAGCACCGAGGCCCACGTACGCACACAAACATGCTCTAGCACCAATACTATAATTTGCCACCTTTGTGCGTAAGAAAAAAAGAAAGTGGAAAACAGAACGTAGGTAGTTTTCAGGAAAGACGTAATCATTGCCGCTGCTGTCTTGATTGTGGGTATTCCTATAAATATGCGGTCCGTGCCGAGCCTCAGTGCTTGCAGAGCAGGAAAATCAACAAGACAGCAGCTCTCCAGGTATAACAGATGCACTTGGGATTTTTCCAATAAAAAACGTGAGTAGAATGTCAAATAGGAGTGTTTTCTGTATTGTAACTACTTTTTTTTTTATTTGTGTTAAATTCAGCATGAAATCAAACCTTCCAAAGGAAAGAAATCTGATAAAACATTGTAAAACAGCTTCTCGAAAGAGAAAAAAAAATGTAGGGCGGGACTTGATTTTGTCCATTAGTAATTGATTGGATCATTGGATCGTGGTCATTTGCTAATTGCTCATGTGAGCGACAGTGAGTAATTTCAGTATCACTGATATACTATCATAATTTTAGTTAATATTTTGAATTCGATTTTATTTATATGTCCTGTTTTCATCAAATTTTTAGTAAACGTTATAGTAATTTTGTGTGTCATTTTTTAAATGTTTTAATCTCTATATAGTTTTTAATTAGGGCTGCACGATTATGACAAAAATCATAATTGTCGATTATTCCCTTGAAATTGTAATTGCGATTATTAATTACGATTATCACAATTTACATTGAATGATGTTTATACCATTGTTTGATGCAACTGCATGCCGTATTTTTATATGAAAATAAACAAGCTGAAAACACTAACTGAAAAACCTTTAGTGCTTTTCTATAGTATTAAGCCTCAAATCTCAAATATACATCGGATTGGTTTCTTGTTTAAATTATAAAAAAAGTAAAAAATATGAATGTTATTATAATGTTATACTAAAACTAAAATTAAAACAATGGAAAAACCCTTAAGATAACATGTAGAAAGAAAAAACGCATCTTAAGCACACAGAATAACATAAGTGGACTTTGAACGATTAATTGCCGCTTTGAACGATTACGTAATTGTGGCATCCGTAATTGTAATCGCGATTAGAAATTCGATTAATTGTGCAGCCCTAGTTTTAGTTGATTTAGTTATTTTGTACTTAAAGTTAAACTAAATGGGAATGAGAAATGTTGCCTTGACAACTAGCTGAAATAAAATTGGTTAGTTTATTTTTTATTATTTAATTTTATTTCAGTTAGCATTTATTTCATGTAATGAAAATGTTTTGTTATGGTTATAGTTTTCTGTTGGAGGTGAGGGATTGTAATTGATTAAAGATTTCGAGGGCACATTAATAAAAAATAAATGATATGCATGGATAAATGATTTATAACAAACACTGCAATACTCCAAAAATAAGTTGTTGAATAAAAAAAAAGTTTATATTAATTTCATGGTGACATATTTGATTTCTTGGTATCAACTGAACATGGAAATTATAGGCTTCCTTGAACAGTTTTAATTTGCTTACATATTTATTCATCTTATTATATAATGTTGTTTTATTTTAAGTGCATTTCTATCTATTATTATTATTATTATTATTTCTGTGTTTTCCTGGCAGTTGTTTTGTTCGATTCTGACAGTATGTTTGTTATGCTGCAATCCCTCTGTAAAACAACTGTAATTTTTTTTAATTCTTTACAAAAAAATAACTAGCTGTTTAGTTAATCAATTAATTCCCATGGCATAAAATCAAGTCTTGCTTCTTGTTCAGTGTGTGTATGTAAACTATTTATTTTCTCAACAGGATTTTCAATGCATTTCCTTAAGGCTTCAGACAGAAAAGGGCTTATTTATATTGGACAGATTGTTTTGTGCTTGAATAAGCATTTGCGGCATCTAGTGATTTGGAAATATAAATGCTAAAATGGTCTGAGCTACAGTTCGGTGTTAGTTCTAGTTCTTGTGGTTGTAAACATGGTCTGCCTTAGATATAGGAACCTTCATTAGTGATGTTTGTTAATGAAAGCATCATATTACTATTATGTGTTTCTGATGTGATCAAACCTCGAACATTAAGTATTAAAGTTGAGTATGAGCATCGTCCAGACCCGAATGATTCCCCTAATCATGTTCTCCACAGAGTCCTATCAGCAGGACGGGCCTGGAGAAGTGGACCAGTCAGATCTATCCAGAGCCTGAGGCGGCATCAGAGGAAGTGCACATGTTTGACTTGGATTGCTTCCTGTCCGACATCTCAGACACGCTGTTCACCATGACCCAGAAACCCAGTCCCTGGAGTGGAGACCGCCAAAACAGTGAGTCCACCCACAAATCATTTACTCACCTTCATGTCATTCCAAACCCAGATTCATTTGTATTTTCAAACTTGGCCTGTCAAGATGCAGTGTGCCAGGTTTAACATCATTGACGCTTGTAGTTTTTGGTGCATGGCTTGTAATTAATCACATTGTGCCGATTTTGAAATATGCATATGCATGCAAGGTTTATAGACTACTTTTATTAGTGTTTCTGTGGGTTTTGAAAATACTTTTTTGAAAATTCTGCCTTCCACAAATGAAAGCCTTAAAAAAAATTCTTACATCAGAGTAGAAAGTCTTAAATTCATAAAATCATGGCATTAAATGTTGCGTGCACTGCAAAAAATGAAAATTTTCCTCAGTATTTTTGTTTTGTTGTCCAGTACATTTATCTAAACATCCTTAAATCAATATACATTTACTTGAGATGCAAAATGAAGATCTTGTTTTTGGAGAAATTGAACAAAATTTATGCTTAAAACAAAAACAAACATCTGTCAGTGGGGTATGAAAACTTGTTTTCCCTTCAAATTAAGTTTTTCTTACATTTTCTGAGCCCATTGGCAGATATTTGCCTTGTTTTAATCATAAAGTAGCTTCACTTTGATTAATTTCTCAGAAAATAATAATAATGCTTCTAAATGTAGTAGCTTGATTTTTATAAAAATCTTTAGATATTTGAGCTGGAAAACCAGACAAAAATATTGATGATGCACATCAGTTTTTGCGGTGTGATCAGGAGGTACAGTTTAAAGTTATTTCCATATTTATAGTTAAGCTATTTTCCTTTCTCTGTGTTATTTATTTATTTATTTATTTTGTAAGATGAATTAAAAAGTAGTAGAGAACGGTTAAAAGTTGTATTTTCAACCTTTTCTTAAAGTCTTAAAAAGTCCTAAATTTACCTTCATAAAACCTGTATGTGGAGTTCTTTGTCATTTTTGGAGCCGTACAGCACCTAAATTATCATTTTATGAAAAACATATAATCATATTAAAATATAATTTTAATAATGTCTTGTTTTATCATTTTATTTCCCACAGAAAAAAGTAAGTCATACAGGTTTGAAATGACATGAAAATAAAAAATTTTAAATAAAAAAATGTAATTTTTTTTATTTTAAATTTTACAATTTTTTTAAATAAAAAAATAAAAAAAATTCATTGGATGATGAGCGTTAATGTGAGATCAGCTTTGTGAGTCTCAATTCACTTGACTGAACTAATACATTTTGTGGTCACTATATATTGATCTTGAAAGGATATTTGGCTGATTTAACAAGATTACAACATAATATGTATCTTTCAGTGACATTTAATGTGTCCTCTGCCTTAAAGTGTTTTAATTGAAGATTTCATGAATGAGACATGAATTTAGAGATGGAGAATTTAGTCACGTGAGTTTATAAAATATATTCAGGAAGGACACCACACCCTCAAACAAGGAACTTTAAGAGAATAAATGCTCCAAACAGAGCAGTGTTAAACACACACATCCTTACAGTCCATTTCACTGCTGTCGTCTCAGTGTACACCAGTAATGCAGATATGATCCAGCCCGGCTTGACTCCATTACAGCCCAACTTGGATGACCTGATGGACATACCAGGTGAGTTTAATGAGTTTAATCTTTATTATACTGACATTGCTCAGCTTAATAACAATAACTAAATGGTTTTATATGCTGTGTGCCGCTCTGTACCCTGGTCCTGGTGCCTTAGACGGATGCACTTGATTATAAAGAAGACTAATATGAAAATGGAGTCACACATTTGCACCTTCCTGCTGTAGTTGGAATGCTAATAAGAAATATAATTTAAATTAAATATAGTCATTAACATAATGAAATAATATAACATTTTTAAATAATTTCTCAATACTAATATATTGATTTAATATTTATGAACAATGCTTTTTGTAGTTTAAATGTTAATAAAAAATATATAATTGAAATATAATTAAAAATTAAATATAGTCATTATATTTAGACATTATATAGTCAAGTATTACAACATTTTTCAGTAATTTTTCAATAATAATAATATATTGATTAAATATTTATGAAAAATGTTTTATCTGTAGTTTGAATTTTAATAATAAATATAATTGAAATATAATTGAAATTAAATATGGCCATTTAAATTATGTAAATTAAATGTAAAATGTTTAATAGATTAAATATTAATTCTTAATCCTTTGATTTTTAAACTAAGATATATGCTAATTAATGAAATGGGTGTTTTAACATGGTGTAACTTGCTAGTAGTGTTTAATCAAAATAATATATATATATATATATATATATATAGATGATTAATATATTGTTTACTATTTATGAAAAATGTTTTAGCTGTAATAAATATAATTTAAATATAAAATTAAATATAGTCATTAATATAATTAAATAATATGAAATGTAAACAAAATTTCAGTATTAATATTTCTGAACAAAGTTTTATCTGTCGTTTATATGTTGCTAAGTAATATAATTACACTTTAATTTAAATGTAGTCATTAATATAAAATAACATATTTTTGTTTCAATATTTCAATATTAATATATGAATTAATATTTGTGAACAGTACGTTTTATCTGTAGTTTGACATTTTGTTAAGAAATAAAATTTTAATTGAATATAGCAATTAAATAATTCATATACCTAAATACTATATATAATATAATGATTATTTGTTACAATTATTTTTCAACATTAATTTATTGATGAATATTTAATAACATATGTATAATTATTGATTCATTATTAAGAATTAATATTATTTGGAAATGCAAAAAACAAACAAACTTAAGAACAGTAAAAATAAATAGGTGATGAATTTATGAATAGATACATAGTTGATAACTAGTATTGCATAACTTTGACAAGCTATAGGGAAGTTCAAAATTTCATTTGTGCAATTTTTAGTGAAGCCGGCCCAACAATCTGTCTGTGCTTCACTTTCGGGGTGTTTAGAGGGCAATGAATGAGTTTAACCCCTTGTGGCATATGTGAGATTTCCTCTAATGGCATTTCCTCATCTGTGACGGGGTCATTTAAAGGGTAAAGAGTCAGTGACTGATGAGTAGAAGTCAGACGGGATGAGATCAGCCCTCAATAGTGAGTCATTTGTAGGGATGAGTTTACTTTAGTACAGCAACACCGTTCACTCATTCAGTTCCCTCCATTTGTGTACTGATTTATCTTCTGTCATTGTAAAGAATACGCTAAACTATACGGGACAATGTACAGTAGGGCTGTGCAATATGGACATAATAATCGCAGGTATCTGACAGATATTGTGTTTTTATTTTATTGCAATTTTTGGCAGGTGTATTTAACTTTAAGTGTTCAAAAACGTGTATCAGAAGAAAATAAAATGATCCACATTCTGATTATCGAACAGCTTTTGCACACAGATGAGAATGCCACAGTTTAACCCTGTAAAGCCTATTTAATACGTGCTTTTCTAAGGCCTCTAAATGATCAACATCATCAAAACTTTGCTGAAAAGCCTGTTGCACTCAATCTTTGAGTCCAATCTTTTTTAGCAAGTGAAAGCTCTTTTAGTGTAATTGTACAAACATCCACCTTCAGCTGGTGCTACACGTGTCTTTTTGCTGTCAAATCCTTATTGATTTTTATCAAGTAAACGTCAGAATAACTGCAGTTCCACGAGCTTTGAGTGAAGATGTGCTTCCACATCTGATTTGTAGATGTTGTTCTCATTGAATCAGAGATTAGCTTTAAATGTTCTGTTCAATAGCACCACAGTGGGAAGTGTGCAGTCTTGCAGTAGTGTAAATGTACTCTTTTGAAGCGTGCATGTGACTGTGAAACATTAAAGTCTGGTATTGAATGGCCACATGAAGCATGCATCATCCGAGGTGGAAAATACTTTTCCCAGAAGGCATTCTGATTGGTTGCATGTGGGTCTGGCAGGTCTAGAGGAATAGTTTAGATACTGTGAGAGACTAAAACATGCTGCAGGGCGCTTGCTTGTAGCGTATGGCAGTTGACGTGTGTCTGCTGTGACATTAGAAGTCATTTTTGAGCCATTGCAATGTTCGGGATATTTCTGAAGAAAATGTGAGTCATTCTCACCTGCTTGCGAAGAATTAACCTCATGCTCATTGCTTTCTAGACATTTTCCTGAGTTTCCGCGGGCAGCCGATGGAGAACGTGGTTTATTCAGACTGCAGCTTCTTTGAGAGTTCGTCTAGCGGGGCGTTTCCTTCAACTGCTTCCTCTGCCGTCACCAGTCAGATAATACACACAGGACCTCTGCTCACACAGGTACAACACTCATTCATGGTGTAATTGCCAAGTGCCACTAGTGTCACCAAACAAAACTGTAAACGTGACTGTTTTCTCAAACACGTCTGCCATCGTTTTTTTTCAAGAGTTTTTCTTTTTTTATCAGCATCATCCTACAAATTACTTGATTGATTGTGAACATTAAGTAATATTATATTATTTTAATGTTAACATTTATTATATTAAAATGTATTTATTCTATTAATATTTATATACATATACATATACATACAAGTTTATTTTCAACATCTTAACGTAAAAATGTGTGCCATGCTTTTAACCATGCTAATAATTGTATTATATTATATTTAGGGCTGTCAATGTTAATGCGTTAACGCATGTGATTAATTCAAAAATCCTTAACGTGTTAAAATAATTTAACGCAAAAGTCGATTATATCATTTCAAGCCGCTAAACTCCAGGACGGTTTTCAGTCCAGTGATCCAGTAAGCGACTGCATTCAAACAATCCGTCCAAAATAGCGCTAATGTAAAGAAAACCAGGCTGATTATTACATCAGAGATTGCAGAGAGAATAGAGACTCGCGGTGAGTTTTCAGTGAATTATTCCAGTGTGTTTCGCTTTAAAACACAAGCTCTGTCATATTCTGTGATTCTCTGAAGAGCGCGAGAGCTCACTCGCGCGTCGCGCTGTGTGAAATACAGATTGAAAGGACACGTATGGCCAGATGATATGCAAACTACGTGTTCTCGGCTGGATAAAGCAAACCAGCTTCTCTCTAGTAAAGTTTTGATGGTTGTGGATTGCAAACAAGGTAAGGACGATTGCGGTGACATACAGGAGTCGTACAGTAAGCACACGTGAGTCTGATATATTGATGCACAGATCATACATTGTATGCACAGACACATTTCTGTACTGACAGACTGGCATTCTGACAGTGCGAGCGTCATGCTTTCTAACCTTATCTCCACTTTGTTGCAGTTATTCTGCTTATTGTATATATAAAATACAAGAAATTTATATCAGTAGTGCCTTATGTCTACCATTGTAAAATGTTTGCATCTGCCAATGTCTGTATACAGTGTGTGCATTTATATACATAGAGATAGAGAGTGTATCTTGAAATATATATACATATACAGTACATACATCATATATATATTTATTTTACTCTCTGCACAACTCTGTATACATTGAATTGATTTTAAATAACTTTAATGTACCTGAAGTGTGCACCAAACATACATTCCTAGAGGAATATTCAAGTATCAGATCAGGACTCTGTATTGCCAGATACTCAACATTGACTCGGATCGGATCGATTGGGGGCAGAAAAACCTGATCGGGACATCCCTAAAAAAATACTTGCAGAATACTAGAAAAATACTTGCAGAAAAATTTGTTTTGTAAGAATCACCCTTCAATTGGTTTACTTAGACATAGCAAATAATGACAAAATTAACATGTTAAACAATAAATGGTATATGCTTAATTTCACGATAAGTATGCGATTAATCACGATTAATCACAGAAAAAAGGGTGTTATTAATCTGATTAAAAGTTTTAATCTATTGACAGCCCTAATTATATTATATTATATTATATTATATTATATTATTATTTGTATGGTTATTATAAGCATAGTACACCTTTAAACATTAAAATGTGCAAAATAAAATAAATAAAAATGAAGTAATTTTATTATATTTATATGATATGATATTATAATTATTTGCATGGTTATTATTAGCATAGTACACATTACAACAGTAAAATTTTTAAAATAAATATAATTATATTATATTGTATTTATTGTTTACATAGTTATAGGCATATAGTACACATTTCAACATAAAATGTTTAAAATAAAATAAATAAATAAAAATAAAATGATCTTAAAATTAAATTAATTAAATTAATTATATTATATTTAATAAATAGTAAAATCATTTGTTTTATTTAAAATGTGTGCCATGCTTCGGACTATTTACCTCATGAGATATCACATAAATTTAATGCATTTTCCCCAAATGTGTCAAAAACTGTCAAATAATTTCACTTTTTTTCAATTTTCATTTTTAGCCTCCTCTCTCAGCTGAAGGTTTATCCCGGCCGTCCTCATCTGTAAACCTACCTGGACCCAGTTATCCTCGCCAGACCATCGACCCCGACATGACCTTCAACCCCAGTGGTGAAACCTCAGAGCCCAAGTTCAAAGGTCACTCAGAATACATCAGTGACTTCCATCACTCTCTGAACCTCTCGTCTGGCCTGGTCCCGTACGGTCCGCAGACGCCGTTCAGCGGTCACAGCACTGAGATGCCAGGTGTCATGGCACAGGAAAGCCCTTACCCATCAACCTGCCTCAGACACAGATATTCCTCCAGCCAATCACAGACCTGTGCGGCTGCCACGTCTACAGTCATCACCCACACTGGCTCTGCCATGACCGGCCTGCCACTGGACGCCCAGCATGGATACTCCAGCGTGGCTGAGATGTTTCCTCCTGCCACCTGCATGTCTTTGAGCTACCAGCCCATGACGGCCACCCCATCTCTGCCTTCGCCCGGCGTCTCTCACTGCTTCTCTGTGCCGCAGCAGGTGGGTGTGGCCACTGGCGGGGGGAAGCACAAACAAAAGACAGGAGGAGCCCAATTGGTTCCCAGGGTAATGACTTCATCTACAGCCCTGCCCACTCAGACGAGCTGCCTGGCCAATCTGCTCTCTTCCAGATCTCAAGAGCGTATGTAAATGTTTGATTCATTTGTCATTTTTCCTGCTTAGTTTCTTCAATTTTTGCCAGTGAGCATCTGGACGGCTGAAGTACTGAAATTACTAAAACTGAAATAAAAATAACTTAAAGCTAACTAGAAATATAAAACAGACATAAGACAAAAGCACTTAGCAAAATTACCAAACCTTAAACAAAAATTTAAATGAAATCTGAAAATATAAAAATAAACAGTCTAATTATATAAGTAATTTAATATATATAAATAAACAATAGTATATATATATATATATATATATATTATATATATAAATAATAGTAAAATAACACTGATGTTAACATGTATTATATTAAAATGTATTAAGTAAAAATAAATTTTGTTCATTGAATTAAAGCTGAAATAAAATATAAATATTAGCTGAAAAGTAAAAACTTAAACTAAAATGAGAAATTCTGTCTTGGCAACTAACTGAAATAAAATAAGTTTCAGTTGAAGTACTAAAATTAATAAAACAAAAACTGAAATAAAAATAAATTAAAGCAAAGTAAAAATATAAAAAACAACAACAAAAACTAATAAAAAGAGACAAAAGCGCATAACAAAATCTATAAAACAAACTAAAATGAAAATGAAAACTGAAAATATAAAAATAAAACAATTCAAATTACTGATAAATACTATAATCATATATGCGTTATAAATAATAGTAAAATAACACTGATGTTAACATGTATTATATCAAAGTTTTCGGAACTGTTTGTTTTTAGAAACTAAGGAATGTGTCTTAAATTATTTTCTGTGAGATTTAACAGCATAACACAGATGCTCATTCCTTAACATTTTTAAAACCTTCTCTCTAGGAAAGCCATCGTTGAGTTTTGATGCTCCGTCAGCGGGGTTAAAGGGCCACAGACCAACGTCACCCATCTCTCCGGTAAGTTCTATCTTATAAAATATCTAATAAAATATCTACAGCACACTTTACAACAAGTGAAAATAATACAACCACACCGACAGACATTTAGACAAGTCCAAATCCTAATTATTCTCTATTACAGCCAAAGAGCAGCAGTCGAGGAGGATCGCAGATTTCCCACAATCCCCCATGGGCCTCTACTGCAATCCCTCCACTGTCACCGTTACATTGTCAGATGCACATGTCAACCCATGGCCACAGCGGCACCCCGCAGGGAAGCACCATCTCCTCTCTGCTCATGCAACAAACGCCGCTTCTCACCCCCAAAACAGAAAAACTCTCCCCAGTACAAATGCACACAAGTGACAGGAGCAGTTTAACAGGTGTGTTGATTTGTGTGGTTTTAGAGGAATAGTTCACCCAAAGATTAAAATTAGCTAAAAACGTACACACCCTCAGGCCATCCAAGATGTAGATGAGTTTGTTTCTTCATCCCAACAGATTTGGAGAAATTTTGCTCACCAGTGGGTCCTCTGCAGTGAATGGGTGCCGTCAGAATGAGAGTCCAAACAGCTGATAAAAACATCACAATAATCCACAAGTAATCCACACCACTCCAGTCCATCAGTTAACACCTTCTGAAGTGAAAAGCTGCGCGTTTGTATAAAAGCAAATCTAACATTAAGACGTTTTTAACTTCAAACTGTTGCTTCCTGCTAAAATACGAATCCATAATGTTGCTTCCTCCAGTGGAAAAAAGTGGTCTGGTCTGAATCAGGAGTGAAATATGCACAGATCAAGCACCGTTTACAAGCAAAACAGCCCAAAGCGAATATGTTGGTGGATTTTAATGTGAGCGGACAATAGGACCTTTTTACTGGAGGAAGCGATATTATGGATTATGGACTGGTATTTTGGCCAGAAGCAATGGTTTGAATTTAAAAATGTCTTAATGATGGATTCGTTTCATACAGTCACGCAGCTTTTGGCTTCACAAAATGTTAACTGATGGACTGGAGTGGTGTGGATTACTTGTGGATTATTGTGAAGCTTTTATCAACTGTTTGGACTTTCATTCTGACGGCACCCATTCACTGCAGAGCATCCATTGCTGAGACAGTGATGCAATGCTACATTTCTCCAAATCTAATGACGGAACAAACTCATCTACATTATCAGCAAATTACAGTTACAGTATATTTACATTTACAAATATATGATGTCATGCTTAATAACTCAAGCATTGTGTTTTAATTCAAGAGGAATGAAATGTCTTATTTTGAAATGTATTTTTAGTTAGCTTTTCAGGAAACATGGGACAGACGTCACCTACGAATCCACCAGAGAAAAGCCCAGAGTCGTTGCCTGGACAAGCCAAGATGGAGTCCACAAGAGTAAAAACACAAATCCATCCACAATTATTTTATAACCCCACAGTTTGTGTTTCTAATGCAGGGTTTCCGCAGGTCCATAAACAGTCTTAGTTATGATTTCAGGAGGTCTTAAATTTTGGGGCGGAAAGACAAGAATTGCGATATGGCTGAATGTGACGATTAAACTTCAAAAGGCTATGATTTCATTGAATGAATATGAGCGCTGCACGTTTATTTGTGTACAGCCATTACGGAGGAAACCGATATATTTCTGCCGCTCTGAAAGTGCCTCCTGCTGGCAGAGAATGAATTTGCATGCTCAATAAGCCAGTCTGCTGTTTTTGTTCAGACCAATGTGAAAATCAACCCATGTTTTTATGCTGCAAACACACAGAATTGTAAATGTGAACTGGTGGATCGACAAGAAGATAATGCATTATAAAAATTTTAACAATTAAGAATTTAATTAATATAATAATTGATTGAAAATAAATTGTTTAAATTAATATAATAATTGATACTTTTGACTCATCTGTTTTCTTAAAAATGGTTTAAAGGCTGAAATGTGAATTTGATCATATTATGAAAACCTGTATTTGAACTGTAAATCATGCTTTTTACAGTCATTTTACAGTTTAATATGTTACTATAGACATGGTCCTTCCCCATTCATATGGTATTCATTTTATTTGTGCAGGTCTTAAATTTGAGCTTAAAAATCCTGCAGAAACCCTGTAATGTTGTCTTTTTTTTATAGACAGACACACGACGGATCACACACATTTCTGCCGAGCAGAAGAGACGGTTCAACATCAAGCTCGGCTTCGACACGTTGCACAGTCTGGTGACGACTCTCAGCTCACAGCCCAGTGTAAAGGTAACACTCATTTCAGTGGACCTATCAGACAGCACAGGTGAAAAAGAAGTGTGCTTAATTGTATTGAATGTGCACTTGTAGTGTACATCAAACCTTAAAAGCATGTTTTTTTAAAAACTCTACTTGCAGATAATATAAGTTTGTCAAGAAACATAGTCATGAGAGTGTCTCTCTTTAAGTACACTTTTAAAAAGTGCACTTTGTAATAACGTCAAATTAAATGTTTTACTTTAAAGTAGGGATGCACCGATACTGGTATCGGTATCGGGCCCGATACTGCGCTCCTGTACTCATACCTGTACTCGTAAAAATGCCCCGATACCAAAAGCCGATACCAAACAGTATGTGAATAGAGCTGTGTCCAGAAAAAGAAACACTGAACAACAGAACAACAGAGAGTAGAATGGAGTCTATGAAGTACATGTAAGTAATTAATATAATGTTAAACATTCAATATTCACGCCTGTATTGTGGATGTGCCCAAGCTGATAAGCTGAGCACGCTGAGTGGATTGAGCGCGCGGCTGCACAGATGCGCGAGCTTGTTGAGTAAATATCTCACAGACATCACTGGAAAGTTTGTAGTTCGGTCGGATATGTCAAAAGCAAGTAAAACAATGCACAAGTTACTAAAGTTATTTGACCGTAAGGAGAGCGAGAGAGTCCGAGAGCGCGCACTTCAGTTGCATGATCTTGATTGCTGTTCGCTCTATTAGCGCATGCATTTGGATTAAAACAAAATCGTAAATATAAAACAAACAAAAATTATAGGGGCACTCACTATAAACTGCATTTATTTTAAATGTCAAGCATACACGACTTTATTTAAAGCAGAAGTGAAACTAGCAGACTGGGTGAAATGCGCTAGGCTGTAAGTGTCTCTCTCATTCTGCACCAATACGCCAACTAACATGATTCATATTATTATTATTATTATTATTACTATTATTTTGTTTCTGTACCCAATATTTACATTTTTTTTTACAAATGCTGTGAAAATACAGGTATCTGTATCGGGGAGTACCAAAAATGAAAGTATCGTATCGGACTCGTTCTGAAAAAAGTGGTATCGGTGCATCCCTACTTTAAAGTACATTTTAAATCTTTATGTTTTAATAATCTTTTGTCACACTTTAAAGAAATACACTTATTTTGATGTGTTGACTAACATTATTATAATTTCATCTGTAGTGTGCTCTTGGATATGACATTTAAAAATAATATTGTTGAAGTACTAAAATTACTAAAACTGAAATAAAAATAAATTACAGCTGAATAGAAATATAAAAAAACTCATACAAAAATGACAAAACAATACTAACTTAAAAATTAAAATGAAAGAATAAAAGCTTATTTAAAATATTAATATTAAAATATTGCTATAAAATGTAAACTCAAATTAAAATGAAAATATAAAAAATAAAAGCTAATTTAAATTTTATTAATAAATACTGTAATAACAAGTTTCAATAGAAATGACATTAAAGTGTATTATAGTTTACCATAACATACATTTGGCAGAACACTTTAAATGTATTTTTAAGACAGTAGAAGTAATTATGAAATTCCATATAAAGATATAAAGCACTCTTAAGTTTAAACTAATACATTTTCATTTAATTGTAAATAACATGCATTTAAGTGTACGAAAACATTAAATTCATTTCGCACTACAGTATATTGTTTCTGTAATAAGTGCTCTTTTTAAATAGTATGCTGAAGTGTACTTCTTTTTCACAAGGGAATAATAGCGATGCATTTGAGCTTCTAAGTTGCTTCAGATGAATATGTCTGGGAGATTTCTCATCTGGTTTAATATCTTCACCTCTGTACTCTCATTCCTCTCGGGCTCAGATCAGTAAGGCCACGACGCTGCAGAAGACGGCGGAGTACATCAGTAAGATGCAGCAGGAGAGAGCTCAGCTCCATGAGGAGGCCCAGAGACTCAGAGACGAGATCCTCACGCTCAACTCTGCCATCAAGTGAGTGCGTTTGGGCTATTTTACAACATGTGGTGAACATAGTTATGAGAGACATCTACATGAATGCGTGAGTGTGATTGTATCTGGACTGTGTGTATGCAGTGCGTGTCAGCAGCAGCTTCCGGCTACAGGCGTCCCAATAACACGACAGCGCTTCGACCACATGAGGGAGAAGTTCAGAGAGTACGTGAGGGCTCAAACGCTGCAGAACTGGAAGTTCTGGATCGTATCCTATACAAAGCGGTTTCAAATCTCAAATCAAATGGCTGATTGACAGAGAAAGTCTTGTTGGTTAAGCAACCCAGGTGAACTAGGTAAAAGAAATGAACTAACAGAGATCACCGTACTTCTACAGTTGATTAAAAATGTTTTTAAAATGTTAAGTTTAATGATTCAAATGATGCATTATCTAATTAAATATACACTCATTTGCATGCATTTCCAGGACAGAAATCTGAACATAGGACAGGTTCAAAAAAAATTTACGAAAGGGATTTTAAATATTTTTTTAATCACTCCATAAATCACAAAATAAATGTCAACAGCCAGAAGAAATACATTTCCTCCATGTTTTTAGGAATAAAATCAGTGTGAATTATGAACGAACACCTCTGTGAAGGTTGGTGTGAAACTTGAGTTTTGGATGCAAATAGATGAAGTGTAATAAAACAAACACTTAAATGCGTATAAACTACTAGTCTGAAAGAAGACATGCCATGCAAGCAAAATAGCTTAAAAATTGACCTGTGCATGAAAAAGACAATGCTTTTGCAGAGACCAGCATCCACAACATCTGTGCTGGTCCTTTTAGCATGATTCATTCTGTTAAGATGCAAGTCCTCCACGTCTTCATATTTTCCTCAACTGAAGCCGCTCTCTTAGTTCAGCATCCTCATCGAGCCGCTGTTTGAGTCGTTTAACGCTATGGTGTCCACAGCCAGTGTCGATGATCTGTGTCGCAGCACTCTGTCCTGGCTGGACCAGCACTGCTCTCTGCCTGCGTTCAGACCCAGTGAGTGAGCAGCACCTCTCTACAACCTTCCCTCAGACCTCAGAATCATTTACTGCCTTTCTGAACAAACCTCTTTTCAGCGTCCTGGCTTCTTAAGTTTATAAATTTGTTTATTTTGAACTGCATAGCATTTTACAAAGGAGTGTATCACCTTGATTTTACCACGGTTTAGGGGTGTTTTCAAGCATGATGGTAAACTTGCTGTAACCGCAAGTGGAAACAGCCGTATGATAAAAGTTACATTTATTATATTATTGCGTTAATTATACGTTATGATATGATAAAAAAACAATATATACACTATCATTCAAAAGTTTGGGGATGGTAAGTTTTTTTTAATATTAAAAGAAGTCTCTTCTGCTCATCAAGGCTGCATTTATTTGATCAAAAATACAGTAATATTGTGAAATATTATTGCAAATTGAAATAACAGTTTTCTATGTGAATGTATAGTAAACTGTAATTTATATCTGTGCTGCAAAGCTGTATTTTCAGCATCGTTCCTCCAGTCTTCAGTGTCACATGATCTTCAGAAATCATTCTAATATGCTGATTTGCTGCTCTTATTATTATCAATAACAAATCAAAATTTCTTTTTACTATATAATTACATTTTTTGTGGAACCATGATACATTTTTCTCAAGATTATTTAATGAATAGAAAATCTTAGAAACTTTATAACTCGTTAGCAATTTAGGATTAGGGTTTTGTTTTTGATGAATAGCAAGTTCAAAAGAACAGCATTTATTTGAAATAGAAATTATAAATGCTATAATTATATATGTCTCTACTGTCACTTTCAATCATTTTAATGCGTATTTGCTGAATACAAAAAATATTTTTTTTTCTGCCAAGCAACTTGGCAGTCATACAGAATTCACCCGAAATCACCAGTGTGTGTTTATCTGCATTTTACAACGGCAGAACCTGCTTATCCAATCAGAAACCGAGTCGGATCTATCAGATATTATCAGTTTTATCGTAATACTTCTACCATGTCTTGTCTCTGTGTTTCTCTCCAGCTGTTTTGAGTTCCCTCCGTCTGCTCTGCACCTCCACATCAATCCTCTCAGACCCCAGTCTGGTTCCTGAACAGGCCCTCCAGGCCGTCACTCACGGACATTCATCCCACAGCTACAGCCAATGACAGCACACGCTCGCAAAACCACAGCCAATCACACGACCCACATGCACATCCAATCAGAACACTCGTCCCCCAGCAACGACCAATGACATTTTACTCTCTCACAAATGCAGCCAATGATGCTCTTTCCCACAAATGTGCAAGTGCTTATTGATGGTAAAATGACTACAGCTTTGCTTGAGTTTTTATTATTTATAGGAAAACAGAGATGGTGATCAGAATTGATGCGGAGAAGAAAGAAGAATTGACGTGAGCCAGATTGAAACTCAGTTTATCGGATCAGAGGGTTCAGTATATTGTATTCAGTTCAGTTCATTTTTCACGTGCCGTTTAATGCCTCACTGATGAAGACACAGCATACGTTTTGTTCAAGTTCTGTTCTTACTGTTTTGTAATTCTCATAAAACTATCAGTCAGTGTGAGTGTGATACAGTAGGGCATATTATCTATAACGTTCTGTGCCTTGTGCATGTTTCCACATGTAATTTCAACTTTTGTAATTTTTCAGTAATTTTCAGACTGTTTGGCTGCTCTTTTAAAAAATTCCTCCCAGGAATAAATGTAGGATCGGACTGTTTTTCTTAGAGTGTGTTGGTACTCATATGGTAAGCTTCTGGTGTCCCGTAACAGTTTGTAAAGCATTAGATGCACAAATCCCATGTTTTTTCCCTATTAGGTAAACTATTATCTAGCATACTGTAAAAATGAACTAGAATGAAAAGTAACGATTTAATGTCTATACTAAAATGTTACAGAAAAGGTAATGTTACAATGTAAAATTGTAAAACCCAAGAAATGACCATTTGGACGCTTTCTACAGAATCAGGTTTAGACAAGTAAATTATTTAATTTCATGTTTGAAATTTTTAAATGATTAGAAAAACTGCATTCCTCAAGCATGCAGTTCTGTTTCAAAAGTTATTATGAGAAAAATACCAAACAAATACTAAATACATATACATTTATATTTATAATATTGTGAAATGTTACTGCAATTTAAAATAACTTCTATACAGATTCATTTTAAAATGTAATTTATTTCTGAGGTCAAACCAGAATCTTCAGGTTAGAGTCTTCTAGAAATTCTAATATGATTATTTTCTGCTCAAGTATCTTTATATATTTCTAATAGTGTGAAATATTGCAATTTAAATTAACTTCTATACAGATTCATTTTAAAATGTAATTTATTTCTGATGTCAAACCAAAATCTTCAGGAAATCATTCTAAAATGCTGATTTTCTGCTCAAGTAAAAAAATGTTTTACATTTATTATAAATGTTGAAAACATTTTTTTTATGAAACAGAAATACCATTCAAAAGTTATTATAAGACAAAATACCAAACAAATGTTAAATACATATATATTTATATTTATAATATTGCAATTTAAAATAAGTTTTCTACATGGATTTATTTTTAAATGTAATTTATTTCTGATGTCAAACCAAGAATCTTCAGGTTAGAGTCTTCTAGAAATTCTAATATGCTGATTTTCTGCTCAAGTAATTTTTTTTTTAAATATATAAATGTTGAAAACTTTTTATTATGGAAAAATACCATTCAAACTTGTGCGGTAAGTCATATATAAATAAATAAATAAATAATACTTAATTATTATATTATGAACTTCCTATTTAGCAAAGAAACCTGAAAAAATGATACGTTTACAAAATATTAAGCAGCAACAAACATTGATTAAAAAAACAACATTTTATGTATTCTAATTTGTTCTCACGATACAGAAATGTTCCTGTTGTAAAACTACATCACCAGGTGTCGCTAGTGCATTCACGCTTTTATGCTTGTATTTCCCTCGCATTCTATAAATACATTTAAATTACTGAGTCAGTATTGCAGTGCGCCGCGGTTGCTCCTCCTGAGCGCTGGGGGGGCGCTGCGCCTGACGCGGTTCGGCTCGAATCGTCCCGTTCTCGGCTTCTGCGCTGCTGCGCTGCCGCTGTCCAGTCCTGAGCGTTCAGCACCGCGAGCGGTGGACAGCTCCCGACCCTCCGAGAAAAGCACAGCAGACCGCAGCAGAACCGCTTCAGCCGGCCTCATCTACCACCGGTAAGGTTATTCCCCGCTTCCCATCAAACACACGCAACAATAGCGCTGAAACAACACGGGAATGTGTGTGAACATCAGACACACACAACACACAGCGGCAGCAGCGCTACAAGCTCTTAATGTGATTAAACGCGATTATTTTCAACACGCGGATGCTTTTGTTCTTTACACTGTGTTTACGCGCCTGTGTAATTAAAATACACACAAAAGACGTTTAAGTAGAATATCTTCCGTGTTTAAAGCGCTCTCATCTTGAGCTGACAAAGCGCTGTTTTCGATAAGAATGAACGATGGGCTTTAGGATTGAATTTATAGATTTAAATGATATAGTTGCTCGAGATTGCTTTTGATCAGATAACAGCCCCGTGATGATTTATGACGGTAATCATCATTAGAAAACTGATCCGAGCCTTAGAGAAGCAGCCTGGGTGAATCTCATAAAATCTATCAAAAATGTGCCCCAGATCATATTTGTTCTTTCCCAGCTAACAGATGTATGTTATAGAAACGTTATTATAGCGTTATTTAAAGGTTGCAAAATTGTCTAATTCTACTAACTTTATTTCCACCCCAAATATAACGTTATTTGAACGTATGTTCTTAATATTCTGATAACGTTAAAATGTTTCTTGACGTGATTAGAACGATATTTAAAGGTTCTTAGAACGTTCATCAAGTATCATCATAAGGATCTTGTTATAAGAACGTTTTCTCAACGTTATGAGAACATATATCAAATAATAAAGTTATAAGATCGTAACATTCACATTACTTTAAAAGCATTTTGTCACAACATTTATTTAACGTCAGCTAGGTTATTATGTACAAATTCAAGTTCTTTTGTTGATGCGCGTTTACTAATTTTGCAGTATTTATAATAAGTTTGTACGAAATACATAGTAATATACAGTGTTGGGGGTAACGCATTACAAGTAACGCGAGTTACGTAATCAGATTACTTTTTTTTAAGTAACTAGTAAAGTAACGCATTACTTTCCATAAAAAGTAACTAAGTAACGTAATTAGTTACTTTTTTATGGAGTAACGCAATATTGTAATGCATTACTTTTAAAAGTAACTTTCCCCAACACTGGTAATAAACTATGTGTATCATTTTAAATACATAATTACCTTCTCATATTTATGCATTATTGTTCTTATTCCTGTTTAAAATCTACTAAAATCTTAGTATTTTTTTTACTGTGCTTTTGCTTTTGAACAGTAAAGCTGCAGAGATGAGGTTCATCTGTGTTTTAGTGAGGGTCTCTGTGCTCCGCTCACCCTTACATGAAACACTCTGCACCCTCTTTATTGAGGGGTCACTGGCTGCTGGTTGTTCAGAACGAGACAAATGTGCCCACTTAACGGAGGGGAGTTAGTTATCCACAGCTGGCTGTCGATAATTTCCCAGGGTGCCGTTTTAGTCTGCATATCCCTAGTAATGTAGATTTATTCAGCATGCAGGCTGATTTGAGAAGGTTTAGTGAATAGACGTGTCAAGGTAAAGCGGTATAAAGGTAAATACTTCTCACTAAATGTTTAGTTTCATTCAGAGGCTGTAGCAATGACATGCATGCTGCAGAACTGGTGTTTTTTAGCTCTTTAAAGCTTAACAAAACAATGTGTCTGGACCCTTAACACTGTTAAGATGCTAAACCTTTTGTTAGAAATGTTAGAAATGTTAGAAATTCAAATAGGAAGACTTTAAAGATGTGCAATGTTTGCTGGATCGTTTTTTGGCTGCTGGTCTGTGGGACAGAAAATTCATTCCGATCAGTTCTGTGTGTGTGTGTGTAAACATTGAGAGGCTCTCATAGTAATTTGTTTAAAATATGAGCGGTGCTTCCCTGTGCAAAACTCACCGGCACCATCCTAAGCTGTTTTGAGTGTTTGTTAAGGTTTTGCTAAGTGGTTGTGAGAGTATTCTGGTTGCCGGGGTGTTGCTAGGGTTTGCTGGGTGGTTGCTAGATGGTTTCCTATTGGTCTAAGTAAAAATAGCATCCTTCAGTGTGCGTCTATGGGATTTTTTTCATCTATTTTATTTTCCTGCACTCTCAGAAAAAAGGTACAATTGTCACTTGAGCGGTACCTTGAGAGGAACTAATATGTGCCATTTAGATACTAATATGTACACTTTAAGTACAAATATGACCCTACTAAAATGTCATCTTTAAGGGTAAAAAAAGGTACAAAGGTGTAGCTTTTGAAAGGGTGTAGTCCCAGTAGCAGCTTTTGTACCTTTTGTCCTGAGAGTACAGGTGAAAATTGTAAGTCTAATCATTTATTGAAGTAACAGCACACCTCTACTTTGATACAATTTGATGATTTGATTTTGATTGCACAGAATTGCAGATGTTATTAGCTGGGCTTTAAGTTAAGATTTGAACAAACGTCAAACTTCTAGTAGTGATGATTGACTCTACAATGATCAAAATCAATACACTGCCTTTAAATTCATGCTGGTCCATTTGTTGGTCGTGAAAATTGCCCAAGTCTGTTTGCAGCATTCTTTTATAGTCTAAACATAAATAATTTTGCACTTCATAGAAATATTTGGAGAGCAGAGAGTTTCTGATTGGCTGTGAGTGTCCTGATTGACAGCAAAATATTTAGGTGACTTAGTAAATTTTGCACAGTTGTATTGCAATCCAGTCAGTCAGTCATATTTGTGACCCTGGACCACAAAACCAGTCATAAGGGTCAATTTTTCAAAATTGAGATTTATACATAATCTGAAAGCTGAATAAATAAGCTTTCCATTGATATATGGTTTGTTAGGATAGCACAATATTTGGCCGACATACAACTATTTGAAAATCTGGAATCTGAGGGTGCAAAAAAATCTAAATATTGAGAAAATCATCTTTAAAGTTGTCCAAATGAAGTTCTTAGCAATGCATATTACTAATCAAAAATGAAGTTTTGATATATTTACAGTAGGAAATTTACAAAATATCTTCATGGAACATGATCTTTACTTAATATCCTAATGATTTTTGGCATAAAAGAAAATCGATAATTTTGACCCATGCAATGTTTTTTTGGCTATTGCTACAAATATACCCCAGCAACTTAAGACTGCTTTTGTGCTCCAGGGTCACATTTATTTATAAAGCACATTTAAAAACAACAACTGTTGGCCAAAGTGCTGTACAAAGTTTGTAACACGTACCCTAATAAGTAAACATAGAACACACTAACAAACAATACACTACAATTGTACCACTACACCTACGTATGAATCCATGTTGACTGCTGATCACAGATCAGATGTGTTTGTCTGTTTCAAATGGAGGCTACAATTGTTTGCATCATCATCAAACCAAATGACAGACTTGAAACCGTCTGTATGCGCCCCCCCAGGGACCACGTGATCTCATGAATATTCATAGGTATTTTTTTTTACACAAATAAAGTATCAACATATTGACAGCTTCTAAAATGCAAACCCTTTTATGCAAACCTAAAATAAAATCGATTGCAACAAATAATTAGTGCATATTTTGTATGTCTCTAAAGCATATTTGTCAAATGTACAGCATTTATATATAGAAGTTACAGATGCATTGATATTTTAGAAAATACAGTAAATCATTTTGCAGGCAAAAAAAAAAAACTCCATTGATGGTCTTTTAAAAGTAACTGTTTGTACTGTGCATTCATAATAATTTCTAATATTTCATTACATTATATTGTCGAACAATGAAAAAATTGTGAAACCATTTTTATCTAGAAATTGCTTGTACATTGCACAAATAATTACAAAGAAATGGCAAGTAGCACATTGAATTAAAGGTGACTTCGGTTTTTGCAGTGTAGATATTTCACCAATTCCAATCTTTTTCGAATGGACTCTTACAATTGCCGTTAAGCTGCAGTACAAAAATGTGCACTTTTTATGTGTGAATGTCAGTGAAAACAAATGCGATCACCTTTGTAGGATGCTGCGTTTAAATCCGGGTGTCCGGAAGTCGACTCGGTTTCTCTCTCACCCCATTTTCCTCTTTCCTCTCAGCCTCCATTTTATCAAATGTGTCTCCTCCTAATTCTCCCATCCGTCATTCCCCTGAAGGGCACACGGATCCTCGGGGGGCTGGTTAACATGCGTGCGTGTGTGTGTTTTCCAGCATATGTCTGTCCTCTAACCACACACTGGAGTGTGTTTAATGCTAAATGGGAATGTTGACTCTCAGCAGGCTTCTGTCTCTTTTTTCCGGTCTATTCTTGTCTATTCGTTTTTAGAATTTCACAGCAGCATCGGTCTGTAAACGTCTTAGAAAGGCAGAAGAATTAGCAGGAATACATGAAGACCTTTTTTGCAATGACTGTCTGTCAAAAACTAAGAATGCTTCACAGACATTATTCAACTCAAAAAGGCTAAATATATAGTTGTGCTTGTTTCATCTGGTTTAATAGATTTGATGCCACTAACTAAAAGGAATAATTCACCCCAAAAACTGAACATTTGCTGAATCCTCAGGCCATGTAGATGAGTTTGTTTAGAGCTTGTAAAGTTTTGGCTTGTAAACAGTGCTTGATCTGTGCAGATTTCTCTCCTGATTCAGACCAGACGACGTTATTGCTGGACGAATCAATGGTTTAAAGTTAAAAAAACATCTTAATGATGGATTTGTTTCTTACAAACACGCAGCTTTTCTCTTCTCAAGACATTAACTGATGGACTGGAGTGGTGTGGATTACTTGTGGATTATTGTGATGTTTTTATCAGCTGTTAAATTTATCAACCCGAAAATGAAATTGAAAACAAAAATCATCATATACTTCCTTCCTCCAATGAAACACCAAAGAAGATGCTTTGCAGAAGATGTTTTTCATAATGGTAGCTGGGCTTCAAAAAGAAAAAAATAGCACCATGAATGCATCATAAAATCAGTTCATATCATACATTTTATTTCAAGTCTTCTTTAGTCGTACAATGCCTTCATTATTCATTATAAGCCATTATTCAATGAATGACGCTTCATGCCAGACGTGACATGTATTACAGTGGATGGAGAAGATTTTAAGGAAATAATCATTACAATTTCTGTCATATGACTTTGTAAAATTTGAAATATAGTGTATAAGACGCCTTTAGGTCATTTTTTGCAGCTTGACAGCCATACTCCTCTTTTTCTTTTCTAATTATTTGGCAGTTAGCACAAGAAATAACCACAAAGAAATAAAGTAATATGGGCTTGGAAGGACATGAGTAAATGATGACAGTATTTTCCTTTAAGCAGGAGTGTGTGGTCATCTCAATCGTGCTGTTGGCTGCTCAGTGTATTCTGGGTATTCTGGACGGCTCATATCTGCACTCATCTGAGTTCAAAGGACATATCAGACAGAAAATGCAAAATCCAATTGAAATCAGAATATAAATGGGATCATTTGAGTCACATCAAAGACAAAGTTCATTTGTAAAGCAGTATAATTTGATCTGTTCTGACAGCATGTGGTCTGACATCATGAAATGTTTATTCACTTTCACAAATTGCATTCATTCATTCATTTGTGAAAAAAAATGTGATTCTGTGTTCCACAGAAATAAATGCATACAGATTTGGATGAACATGAGGATGAGTAAATGATGGCACAATTATAATTTTTAGTGTTATATAAGCTGTAAAAATATTATTGTTATAATTAAGATATTAGTATTGTTGAAATATTTTAAAATATTAATATTATTAAATTGTTGTAAAATATTAATATTATTTAATTATATTAATATTGTTAAAACAAAATATTACTATTGTTTAATATTATTGTTTTAATACAAATATTAATGTTCTTTAGTTACTTTAAAATATACATTTAATAATATTAATATTGTCATGTTATATATCATTAAATAATTATTATTTATAAACATTAATACTGATATAATAAATAATAATGCCCCTTGTTTGAGGCTGTAGACTTGATAAAGTTATTTTTTCCCTTTTATTGAAGTCCATTTCTAATGTTTGTCATTAGTTTTGATGACGACCATTTCCCACCTTCTCTGACCCTTAGAATTAAACGGGCTGCTTTTGCTGCTGTAACTAACCTTAGTTAACCAAACATAACCATATCCTGACAGTCTCTCAGACTGCTTCAATCTGATTTGTGAATGAATCTCTCAGACTGGTTTTTGTGAAGCAGAATGATTCAAAAACTGTTAGTCTGTGTTTTTGCTGTGTCTCTGGTCTGGATGTAGAGAGCAGATGAAAGGGCATTATTGAAGAGATGAGGGAAGATGGAGGCCGTCTGTTTGAAGCTTTGCTGCTCATGCATTTGTCTACAGGGACGGCAGAGGACGCCTGTCATAGACATTTCTGTGTGTTTGGAGCACATCTCATGCCCTTCCTTCCCAACCTTTCTTTCTTCTGCTTCTTTTGGCTTCACGTTTGCTTTAATGTCTCTCTTTAGAGCGTCTGCAACATTAAAGTTAAAGTAACATCAAAACAGACCTTTTTACATTCTTAATGCATGTTCCGGTCTTGTTGTGCATGAATCATCAGTGCACGTTATTGCAAAGAAAAAAATATCCAAGTAACCATTAGGCATTTTTTGTAGGTAATGCAGACTTTATAAAATCTTTTAAATAATGACTTTTGATTTTTAGATTTTCACTGTATTTTTGTCTTGTTTTCCAGTACAAATATCTAAACATTCTTAAATCAAGATACATTTACTTGAGATGCAAAATTACTTAAGATAACTTAAGAATCTATCAAAATTAAGAGAGTTTATGCTTAAAACTAGAACAAATATCTGCCAGTGGGGTCATGAAAATAAATGTAATTAAAAGGGAAAACATTTTTTTCCCTGACTCACTTAACTTACTTAATTTTGATCTTTGTTTTTTTTTGGAAAACAAGGCTTAATAAATGTAAGATATTTGTACTAGAAAACAAGACAAAAAATGCTAAATAAGAACATAATTTTTTGTAGTATTAGTACCTTGGCAAATCTGAGCACAGTTTGAGACAGTGTTGAGATCTCTTCTGAAACTCTTCAGGAGATGCATGTGAGATTAAAGGGGTCTTTTACCAGCAAACTTCAGTTTGCACTCCACTGCTCTGTAGGAGAAACAGTTGAGATACTGAAGCGATCGCATTTGATTTTTCCATCCTGTGTGTGTGTTCTGTATGTCTGCAGTCTCTTCCTCTGAATAATGGAGTAGCGTGTCTGTCTCAGGAGCTCAGGAGAGTACACACACACACACAAACACACACACACACACACACACACACTGGAACGAATCGGGTTTCCAGGTACAATAAGAGCCCTCAAACATCACCGCAGCATTTGCTGCACCCCGGCTAAGACGGCTCTCGGTCTTGTCCATGTTCAAAGTTAAGCTAAAACAACAGGATTTGTGTCATAGCTTTAATTAATTTCCACTTGTCCCACATTTATTAAAAAATGCAAAATCTAGAATACAGTAAGTCACTTAAAATGGATGTAAATGGGGCCGATCTTTAAACAGAAAAATACTCTGTTCCAAAAGTGATATACTGAGTAAGAAAATAAATTTGTCATCATTGTTTTGTCTTGTTTTTGTCACGATCTGCTACGGTGTGGGAACACGGAGCAAGGAACGAGGAGACCAAGAGTACAGAAACCAAGGAATTTAATAATCTTCACGGGGAATCACACGTAGCACTGTAAACACAAACAATACCGGACGCTGGAGCACACACAGGGAACACTATTTATACACACAGGAGGAGGGGATGACGAGACACACCTGGGAGCAATGAAACATCATGGGAAACACCTGGGACAAATTAAACATAGGCACATGAGGCACATGAGGAAAACAACCACAAAACACGGAACAGAGTCTGACAGTTTTCCAGTACAGTTATTATTATTATTATTATTATTTTATTTTTTTTTATCTGTTAATCCGAAGACAGTTTCTGAAAAATATATAAAAATTGAGTGAGTTTATGCTTAAAACAAGAACAAATCTGTTATTGGTGGAAGAAAAATTAACTTAATTCAAAGAGAAAACTAAATTATTTTTCTGACCCCACTGACAGATTTTTTTTCCCCCTGGTTTTAAGCAAAAGCTTAATTAATTTTGAAAAATTTTTCTAGTCATTTTCCTGTATCTTGTATTAATTTAAGAAAGTTTAGATAATTGTACTGGAAAATAAGACAAAAATACTGAGTAAGAAAATCATTTATTTGCTGTGAATGCATGTTAACTTGATTTTATGGTGGTAAAAATGTATCGCTTACCTTTTATTACGTATCCAATTATCTTTGTCGCCATGACAGCACAATGTTGTTAACCCTAAAACCTCGAAACGACTATAAAAATGATGAACTTTACAGCTCAAACAATGCACAGGTTTTAACAGTAGAATGAATGTAAGTGCTTTTATGAAATGATTTTAAACTCCTCTAGGACTCGCTTTTCGGTTGATTTTTATTAAAAGATTTTTAAATGAAGTGAGGCTAGATTATTATTATTTTTTTTAAATTGAAGATATACTTTTAAAACCGTTTATGTCGGCGCCGATGGCCTCGTGGGCAGCATGCCGACATGTGGCGCTGGTCCCGGTTCGCGGATCTTTCCCGATCCCATTCGTTTCCTGTCCACCTACTGTTTAAAAAAACGTTTATAAATTTAGTTTTTATTTGTTGTTTATTTATATATTTATTTGTTCTATTTTTCACTTGTTTCTTGCCATGAATATAGCCATGGTAGATGGCATGACGCTAAAACAAACAAACATAAAATCTTCATTTAAATCCTTTGAAAAAAATTCACTTTCATTGTCAGTCCATCACCATGACCTTCTTCTTCGTTTTATTAAAAAATAGTTAATTTTAGCAATTTTTTGTTGTTGTTGTAATCAACATTATGCCACAAATGCTAACAATAGAGCTTAACTTGTATTGAACTTCTGCTTATTCTTGAAGTTGTCATTGTACGTGGGCCGCTGCAGTGCAGTTTTTCTGTTCACACTGCTGTGACTGAACACACACACTGACTCTGTGTGTGTGTGTGTGTGTGTGTGTGTGTGTGTGTGAGAGACACTTTGACTGACAGCTCTTACAGTGGCACTGAACTTTCCTCCCCTCTCTCTGGAGATATTTCTGCTTTTTCATTTTTCACTTGTTTCTTGCCATGAATATAGCCGTGGTAGATGGCATGACGCTAAAACAAACAAACATAAAATCTTCATTTAAATCCTTTGAAAAAAATTCACTTTCATTGTCAGTCCATCACCATGACCTTCTTCTTCGTTTTATTAAAAAATAGTTAATTTTAGCAATTTTTTGTTGTTGTTGTAATCAACATTATGCCACAAATGCTAACAATAGAGCTTAACTTGTATTGAACTTCTGCTTATTCTTGAAGTTGTCATTGTACGTGGGCCGCTGCAGTGCAGTTTTTCTGTTCACACTGCTGTGACTGAACACACACACTGACTCTGTGTGTGTGTGTGTGTGTGTGTGTGAGAGACACTGACTGACAGCTCTTACAGTGGCACTGAACTTTCCTCCCCTCTCTCAGGAGATATTTCTGCTTTTTCATAAGGTATTCACACACACTCACTCAAAGGTGCTGCATTTCCTTCACAGATGGTACTCAACAGAAGCCATCTGTAATGTAACAAGCATCACTGTATACGCCAGTCCTGCTGCCATTAGACGCTCAGATCACATGACCTGCTCATTATCTCTGGCTATATAAGAACCGGCCATTTATAATTTATTCTGTTGCTGAATAGTTATAGAGAGAAGACACTAAAATGAACAAACTTGCCTTGAGCAGCACAGACAGACAGATTAATACACACTCTTCATACTCGCTTCTACACATTTATTTTACCTTTTTTACACTCATTATAAATAGCTGCTGCTTTAATTTTTCAAGTCTAAATTCTAGCAGCACAGTCCGATCTCGCATATAGAGACGGGAAATGACATATTTTGAATGTTATCATATGTGTGTGCTGTCAGACGGTTATGTTCCATAATTGAAGTTAATGACACCATTCAGAGAAATCCAAGTGCCCTTCATAGAATGGATCTTAGAATTATTACTATGTACCTAGCTGCGAGAATGGAAGGCGTTATTATTTTAATATTATGCGCTTTGTATTGCAATGTTTTTTTTTCACAGGTGAATGAGACATGAGGTAATCTGACAGCGTTGCATTCAACCCTCCACCAATGCCGACTCTCAGTGTGTCGCTGGATAGCTTTTGGTCTGCTGTGCGCGGTCATGTGTTTTGGAGGAGGCGTGGCTTTGGAGAGGGATTTGCAGGAAGGGTGGGATCTTATACGTTCAGTACTAGCTTGCTGTTGCCAGCCTCTCTGAAATCGCCTACCCTACATTTAACTAATAACACACACACACACACACACACACACACAGTTGTACTTTTCAAGTTTTTACTGAATACACTGAGTATTCTTTCCCAATGCAGGATGGAGAAAGTAAGTGACCCCTTGAATTTATTAACTTGCAGATGCTCCTTTAGGAGAAAAACCTCCATCAAATGTTTTCTGTAGATTTTTACACGACTTCTGACCAATTTTGAACCATCCCTCCCCACAAATTTGTTTCAGTTTACCAATATTTCTTCACTGTCACTTTAAGTTATGCCACGGCATCTCAATTGGCTATATAATTGGCTGCACATAACTGGCTCTGATTCAGAGGGTCACTTACTTTTTCAGTCTGCCATGTCACTGATTACTCAGTAACTTTTTGAAAAGAACTACTGTTTGTGTGTTATTAGTGAAGTCTGACTGTGTTTGTCTATAATTGTTTAAGACTCGCCACTATCAATATAATTGGTCCAATTTCCCTGCAAATATAAAAAAAAAGCAGATATACACAATGACCTCAAACTTTTGAATTGTAAAGATTTTTTGCTTTTGTTTTTAATATCTCTTATGCTCATAAAGGCTGATTTTATTTGATCATAAATACAGTAAAAACAAGAATATTGAGAATATTATTACAGTTTAAAACATTTTATAGCCTGCAATATCAATGTTTTTGTGTTATTAGTTAAGTCAGATTGCGTTTGCCTATAATTATGAAATAGACAAAAATCATACCACATTTTAGCAATAATCAATGCAGCAATACTGATATGTTCTTGTCAGTTTATTTAGTTCATAACAGGGTTTGTATTCTGTCATGAATACATATATTTAAATGAGAGATGGTTCATGATGGTAAACTATTCCATTTGGACTAGTGCAGATGTTTTCTTTGTTATTAACAATATTTTATTGTTTTAAAGAGCTTTCATTCAGAGATGAAGCATCTGTGTGAGAGTTGCTAAGGGTTTTTTAACATGAGACACATTTTGTGTTCAAAAACAGCTGGACAGTAAGCTTGAATGTGCTCGTCTAATGTCTCGAGGCGCGTTTAATATCAAACTTTACTTTAAATTGCTTTACATACTATTTGATCTCATATTTCTGTCTGCTTTATTTTTGTTCTCCTGCTGGGTTTGTCATTACAGTAGACATCATCTCACGTTTTGTTCAGCTCCTTTATTTCCTGAAAGTGCGGAGAAGAAACGGCTGAAGGTCAAACTGTAGGGCTGTAACGTCAGGTGTTCTTCTACCTCTTGTATCGGCAGACGCAGCAGGAATTCACTGCATCTCTTGAAGTGCAGTGCGCTGTACGATTGTGTGTAAAGTTGCATTCATCGCTTACATCACTTATAAAGGTAGCGGTGGATGCTGTTCACAGACACAGAAAGCCATTATACCACAGAGCTGCTGTTTTTCACTGCTGCTGGAACACTGAGTGTGTTTAGGGACCGGCTACGTGCTTTTTAATGCACTTTGTTTAAATGGTTTGATGTGCACCATTGTCTTTGGCATGTTGGCATATTTCCTGTTGAAAAGGGAAGTTCGAAGAGCATGCCCTTTTTAAAACAGACATAAAAACCATACATATTTTGGTCAGTTTTCACTGTAAATATTTAAATTAAGCAGATAAACGGCACATTTAACATTTTTTTTGGTCAGTAAGATTTTTTTAATGTTTTTTAAAGTCTCTTTTGTATGGAAGTCCGTTTCCGCTACTGAATAAAAAATTAAAATAAGGTTATTGCGACTTTTTATCTCACAATTCTGACTTTTTTTCACAGAATTGTGAGATATAAACTCACAATTGCGAATTATAAAGTCAGAATTGCGAGATATATAAAGTCACAATTGCGAGATAAAAACTTTAAAACTTCTCGCAATTCTGAGTTTATATCTCGCAGTTCTGACTTTATTTCTCAGAATTGCGACTTTGTCTTGCAATTGCGAGTTTATATCATGCATTTCTGACTTTATTTCTTAGAATTGCGAGTTTATATCTCTCAATTATGACTTTTAACTCGCAATTGCGAGTTTGTATCACGCAATTATGAGAAAAAAAGTCAGAATTGTGAGATAAAAAGTCGCAATTATCTTTTTTATTTTTTATTCAGTGGCGGAAACGGCTTCCATACTTTTGTTCACCAAGGCTGAATTTATTTGATCAAAAATAAAATTAATATACAGTAATATTGTGAAATTTTCCTAAGTGAATATCTGTTCAGTTGTAATTTATTTCTGTGATCAAAGCTGAATTTTCAGCATCATTACTCCAGTCTTCAGAGACATGATCTTCAGAAATCATTCTAATATGCTGATTTGCTGCACAAGAAACATTTCTGATTATTATTATCAATGTTGAAAACCGTGATATGAATAAAGTTCATGAAGTAGAATTTATGAAGTAGAAGTAGAATTGTTTGTAACAAAGTAAAAGTCTTTACTGTCACTTTTGATCAATTTAATGCGTCCTTTCTGAATAATAGTATAAATATAAAGAGCTCTTGAATGGTAATGCATGCATTTAAAAAAAGTTATTTAATAAACTAGGATATTGATTTCCTCAAAGCTAACAGACATATGAGTAAAAACCTACATTTTTTTCGATTCAGTATTCTGTTTCACTTGGAAATATGTCATATTGTGTATGTAAAACGGTTTGCATGTAGCTGTAAGCTTCGCACAATGAAAGCTCTTGTATTGTAGAAAGCAAAGGCAGTCGAGCAGGAGCTGTGAAGGTTGTGATGATATGATAATCTGAGAGGAACCTGCTAGAATACTGACTATGTGATGATCATCCATCCATGTAGAGAGACAGAAAGAGAGGTCAACAGCTGGCAGAAACGGACGCAGAGAGCGAATTTTGCATCCATATGCCTCAGGGTGGAGAGAAGGGGTGTCTGACCTTTTGCAGCAAATGGAGATGACTTCATGTGAGCTACGCTCGCGGCTGGTGAACAACATAACCTCACTGTCTCGCTCTCACAGCCTCTGATATCTGTCACAATACACTCACAGCTGAGATGCAGAACACATGCATGAGTGATTATGCATACAAACACCCGCGTGTCTAGTGTTTTGTGGGTGTGTTAAATAATTTGTACGTGATGGATGTTGTGTGTTGTTTTCCACAGATAAGCGAGAAGAGAGAAGCAGGCGATCACTGTTGAAGATTTCAATAATGTTTTTTACCTTAATCTTTATGCATTTGCTCTGAAATGGCTTAAAGGATTTTTTTTTTCAATAATAGGAGCCAAACAGAACTGCCATTTTAGCCCAATATTTTCAAAATGCAAGAAGAAACATGCAAAAAATCTAAAGAAAAATACAATAAAATCTTTAAAGAAGTTAATAGTTTTATTTAGCAAGGATGCATTTAATTGGTTAAAAGTGACAATAAAGACATTTATAATGTTTCACAAGATTTATATTTAAAATAAATGCTGTTCTTTTGAACTTTCTATTCATCAAAAAATCCTGAAAAAAATGTATCACAGAAATATCAAGCAGTTTTTAACATTTGATGATAATAATGACGTTTCTTGAGCAGCAAATCAGAATATAATAATTTCTGAAGGATCATGTGACTCAAGACTGGAGTAATGATGCTGAAAATCCAGCTTTGATCACAGGAATAAATTACATTTTAAAATATATTCACACAGAAAACAGTTATTTTAAATTGTAATAACATTTCACAATATTACTGATTTTACTGTATTTTGATCAAATAAATGCAGCCTTGGTGAAAAAAAAAATACAACAAATATTTTGCTTCAGAACATTAAAAAAAAAATCTTCACTTAAACTTTTGAACGGTGGTGTATATATATCTAAACTATTTTAAAGCATATAAAATGCCAGTCAGGGACTAAGTAATTATTCATTTGTGCTTCAGAACATTAAAAAAAAAATCTTCACTTAAACTTTTGAACAGTGGTGTATATATATCTAAACTATTTTAAAGCATATAAAATGCCAGTCAGGGACTAAGTAATTATTCATTTTGACTATTTTTTAAATGTATTTTTGTATATGTTGAGCAATAAATCTGAAATTAGAAATGACTAATTGAAATGGACAGTTTGAATTGATTCACAGAAATGAATCAAACCAATTATAATGCCAGTTATAATTATAATTTCATGATTTCATACTTGTGGGTTGTGAGACTAGTCTTGGTCTTTAGGAAAATTAATAGTCAAAAAACCCACCTTAAATCACAGCATTTTATTTTATAGACAGACTAGCGGTACTGTGTGTTAGGAGAGTGTATTTGATTATTCAGCTCACTTAGCTGTAAAATGCAATATAATGTGACAAAAAAGTGGTTTAGTGTTTTGTCACGCTGCACTGCTACATGTTGGAAAATTGCCTTTCAAAAAAAGCAGCACTGATGACACCCGTCACGCTACTGAAAGATGTATTAAAGTTAGTAATGTCACTGCTGTTAGTTAGTTACTCTCCAACACTGCAGGCCAAACCTTCACTCACCGTTCATTTGTATTCCGCGAGCCTGCCGCCACCTGCATCAATTAAACGCCAAGAAACGTGTGTGTGAGAAAGAGCAGCTGAGATCCAGTTGTGGAATATCAAGGGAAATTTCATGCCTGCTGCTCTTTCCGTCAGGGTAAAACTGCCGACTTTTGCTGTGTGTTCCTCCCCGGAGACCAACACAGCCGACCTGGAAACCAGCCTGAGAGTTATGTGAAGGGAGAAAAATGCAGAAGAAGATGGAGATACTTTAGGTGACATAAAATCATAGACAATAATCTGATAGATTAGAGGTGCTGCATGTACATTTTTGACTGTACTAAAGCATAAAAAATACCATAATATGTTTGCAGATATTTAGGGCACGTGATCAGTTCACATACTTGTTTCTCTGTCAGTGCCACAACCAGTTATTCTGCGTTGAAATGTGTGTTCTGTGTCAGAACGTCTGTTTTTGTTTTGGTCTGTTGATTCTGCCAATTTACCCAGTGGCGGCTGGTGGAAAATTTTCTAGGTAGGGCGCCAGATCCAAAAAAAAGTGTGGGGGGGGGTGGTACTCCACAGAATATTAGTTGACGCTGATTGGATTATACTGTATATCCAGAGGCAGAACTACAGTCTAGAAAAGTGACAGCTGTGGTTGAATTTGCTAGAAAAAAATCCCTCCCTTTCGCACTTTGATGGTGCATCACTGTATCGCCCTAATGAAGAAACCGCCCCTTAATTTACCCAATAGTATTTTGACACATCAGGTTGCCTGTTGGCAGAAAACACAATTTATTACAGCCATGGAAGCCAACAAATGAACTGGGTCAGAGATCACCCCCGACATAGTATTTTGACACATCAGGTTGCCTGTTGGCAGAAAACACAATGTATTACAGCCATGGAAGCCAACAAATGAACTGGGTCAGAGATCACCCCCGACCTAAAAAGCCTCAGCATCCATCTAAAAAGCTCTGACCAGAGGCATATTAAAAGATAAATCAAAAGATCAGCTTACAGTGTGCAAGGCCTTCCACTATCAATTGCACTTGTTCCTGTTGCGTGTCCTCAATCTTACACTACTGTTCAAAAATTTGGGGTCAGTAAGATGTATACTTTTATACAGCAAGGATGCATTAAATTGATCAAACGTGATAGTAAATAAATGTATAATGTTACCAATCAAAAGATCAGCTTACAGTGTGCAAGGCCTTCCACTATCAATTGCACTTGTTCCTGTTGCGTGTCCTCAATCTTACACTACTGTTCAAAAATTTGGGGTCAGTAAGATTTATACTTTTATACAGCAAGGATGCATTAAATTGATCAAACGTGATAGTAAATAAATTTATAATGTTACCAAAAATTCTATTTCAAATAAATGCTGTTCTTTTGAATGTTTTGTTCAACAAAAATCCAGAAAATATATCACCCTTTCCACAAAAATATGAAGCAGTGTGAAGTATGAAGTTGCTAGGTTTTCTGGGTGGTTGCTAGGGAGTTATGTGGTTGCCAGCATGTTATGCGGTTGCTAAGGTTTTCTGGGCAGTTGCTAGGGAGTTTTTGTGCAGTTGCTAGGGTGTTCTGGGTGGTTGCCAGGGAGTTATGTGGTTGCTAAGGTTTTCTGGGAAGTTGCTAGGGAGTTTCTATGCAGTTACTAGAGTGTTACTGGGTGGCTGATAAGGAGTTATTTGGTTGCTAAGGTGTTGGATGGTTTCTATGGAGCAATGTTTTCTGGGTGGTTGATAGGGAGTTGCTATGCAGTTGCTGCTGTGTTTTGGGTAGCTGATAGGGAGTTATGTGGTTGCTAAGGTTTTCTGGGTAGTTGCTAGGGAGTTGCTATGCAGTTGCTGATGTGTTTTGGGTGGTTGATAGGGAGCTATGTGGTTGCTAAGTTGTTCTGGGTGGTTGCTACAGAGTTATGTGGTTGCTAAGGTTTTCTGGCCAGTTGCTAAGGGGTTACTGAGGTGTTGTGGGTGGTTGATAGGGAGTTATGTGGTTGATAAGATGTTCTGGTTGGTTGCTATAGAGGTGTTAAACAGTTGCAAATGCTTTCTGGACAGTTGCTAGGGAGTTATGTTTTTGTGGGCAGCACAGAATCGTCAGACGTGTGGAGGCGTGTTGCTGGTGTTTATGCTGATTTGCGGTCAGTTTTGTGTGGTTCCTCCTGCAGTATGTAGGTCGGGTGGATATTAATGGAGGAAAGCCCTTGCTGCTCCACGCTCAATGGAAAGGTGAGCAGCTGTGTCCCAGTAGCACAGTTTGAGTTTCCTTTTCCTAGTGATCCAGATCAGCAGAGTACAGAATTCCCAAAGAATGCTGCGCAGGAAGTGATACTCAAACAGACGGTTCTCAGATCGTCTCCCAGGAAACCAAACTGTGAATTAGACTCGTAGAGACTCTAACAATATGTGACTACATACTAGCCAGTGTTGTTATTATAAACAAAAACTATTAAAAATAATTTTCGTTAATTGAATAAATATTATATGAAACACTTAAAAAGTATTGCCTTGGGAAATACTGAAATACTACCATACCACTTTTGCACACTACTTTTACAAAGAAATGCATTATTAATTTGAGTTCTTTAAAGGATTATTTCACTTCCAGAATAAAAATGTCCTAATAATACTTTTATTGTGTAGTAGGTAGTATGCAGTATGCTAGTATGTGAGCATACCAAGCTCTTGTTTGTGTGTCTCAGAATCAGTCGTGCTGTGTAAATGTGAACACACACTCATGACAGTGTCCTGTTTCGTCTTGATCAATAATTCATAACTCTCAAATATCACAGACATCATTTCTCCAGAACACACAGTGGAGTGAAGAGCTTGTTTAGGTAAGGGAGTGGCTTCAAGGATGTCGCTATGTGGTTGCCAGGGTTGTTAAGGGTGTTTGCTAAGGTGTTGCTATGCAGTTATTAGGATGTCCTGGGCAGTTGTTAAGGAGTTATGCAGTTGCTATGGTGTTCTGGGAAGTTGCTGGGGAAATGCAGTTGCTAGGGTGTTCTGGGAAGTTTCTATGCAGTTACTTGGAAGTTGCTAGGGAATTGCTATGCAGTTACTATGGTGTTCTGGGCAGTTGCTAGGGAGTTGCTGTACAGTTGCTAGGGTGTTCTAAGGCAGTTGCTAGGGAGTTGCTATGCAGTTACTAAGGTTTTCTGGGCAGTTGCTAATGAGCTGTTATACAGTTGTTAGGGTGTTTTGGGAAGTTGCTAGGGAAATGCAATTACTAGGGTGTTCTGAACAGTTGCTAGGAATTTGTTATGCAGTTACTCGGGTGTTCTGGGCAATTGCTTGGGTTTTCTAGGGCAGTTGCTAGAGGTTGCAATGCAGTTACTAGGGTGTTTTGGGCAGTTGCTAAGAAGTTGTTATGCAGTTGCTAAGGATTTCTGGGCAGTTGCTAGGGTGTTCTGGACAGTTGTTAGGGAGTTGCTATGCAGTTGCCAGGTGTACTGGGTGGTTGCTAGGGAATAATGTGGTTGCTAAGGTTTCCTGAGCAGTTGCTAGGATGTTCCGGACAGTTGCTAGGGAGTTGCTATGCAGTTGCTAGGGAATAATGTGGTTGCTAAGGTTTCCTGAGCAGTTGCTAGGATGTTCCGGACAGTTGCTAGGGAGTTGCTATGCAGTTGCTAGGGAATAATGTGGTTGCTAAGGTTTCCTGAGCAGTTGCTAGGATGTTCCGGACAGTTGCTAGGGAGTTGCTATGCAGTTGCTAGGGAATAATGTGGTTGCTAAGGTTTCCTGAGCAGTTGCTAGGATGTTCTGGACAGTTGCTAGGGAGTTGCTATGCAGTTGCTAGGTGTACTGGGTGGTTGCTAGGGTGTTCTGGACAGTTGCTGCTAGGGAGTTTCTATGCAGTTGCTAAGGAGTTGTTATGTAGTTGTTAAGGTTTTTTGTGTGGTTGCCAGAGAGCCAGGGTGCAGGTCTTTCATGCTCTTGATTATATTTTCATCCATCAGTTTCTGCAGTTTCTGCAGTGAAACAGATCTGAATGCACAGTTTCTGCACATCTCTGGGTGTGAGATCATATTAATTAATCTCTGGCTTCATTGTGTCTCTATATCTGATCCGATGCTCCTTGTATTTTGCCTGTCACCCCTTGAGGTGCTGCGGTTCTGTGCGACTGTATTACCACTGATTCATTGGCAGCTAGATATTCTTTATTTTTCTGATATGGTCCAGTGGTTTCTCTCATTAGGAAGAGTGAAGGTGTTTCTGTATCAGTCTAAAGGTTAGACAGAGGTGCTGTCCGTGTTTGTAATACAGTCCGCAATGAGCTCTAGTTAGTTGTTCATGACGCGTGTCAACAGTTAAAGCGTGTGCAATCCTACAGGCTGAAGAAATGAGTGTACGACTGTCTTTTGTACTTCAGCAGCCCAGTAATAACTAGAATAAAAGGCTTTACATAGATCTGACATAGATTTGCTTCTTACGTTGGAGATTATTTCTGATTTATGTCCTCCCAAAGCTTCTTAATCAAGGATCTGACTTCCCTGCTTGAAAGACCAGCTTAGACCAGTATGATTTTCCATTCTGGTTCAGACTGGTTTAGATCAGTAGAGAGATTTAAAAAGAGCTGGTGAGTGACTTAAAGGGGCAGTTCAACCAAATTAAAGTTCTATCATCATTTATTAACCAAAAACAGCTCCAAACAGGCGTTTATTATTAAAGTTATTAAAAAATGTTAGGACAAAATGTAATGTAACCTTAATGTAATGTTTATGGAATGTTCATATTATTTTATTAATATTCTATATACCTTCTCATAACGTTGAGAGAAAACATTCAAGGAACAACATTCTAGGAATGTCCTTGTGATGTTATTTGTACTTGATGAACATTCTAAGAAACATTTTTGTATCCTTCAAATAACATTCTAATCACAACAACAAAACCGGACATTTTTAACGTTCTCAGGATATTAAAAATAAACATTCAAAGGATTATTTGAATATTATTTATATATTTTGGGTAAAAATAATTATAATGATACAACATGATACACCATTTTTTGCATTGTGGTTTCATCTTCTTTCTCATTTTATAAACTCTGGATGGGACGGGATATAGAAGAGAGTTTATTTGATTTGTCTCGGGTGGCGCAATGCGTTCATATTCGACATAAATTAAAATGAAATCAAAATTGACCCTATTGTTCAAAAGATTTTGGTTTTTAAATAAATTAATACTTTTATTCAACAAGGATGCATGAAGTTGATCAAAAGTGACATTTATAATGTTACAAAATGTGTCACGGTTTTCACAAATGATTTCTGAAGGATCATGTGACACTGAAGACTGGAGTAATGATGCTGAAAATTCAGCTTTACATCACATGAATAAATTAAATTTTAGCATATATTCACATAGAAAACACTTACTTTAAATTGTAATAATGTTTCAAAATTTTACTGTTTTTGCTATGTTTTCATCAAATAAATGCAGCCTCGGTGAGGCCTGATCAAAAATCCAGTAAATCCAGTAATTTTGTGAAATATTATTACAATCTAAAATATCTGTTTTCTATGCAAATATATTGTAAAGTATAATTTATTCCTGTGATCAAAGCTGAATTTCCAGCATCATTACTCCAGTCTTCAGTGTCACATGATCCTTCAGAAATCATTCTAATATGCTGATTTGCTGCTCAAGAAACATTTCTGATTATTGTTGAACTGTTGAAAACAGTTGTGATGTCTCATATTTTGTGGAAACTGTAATACATTTTATTTTTCAGGATACTTTGATGAACAGAAAGTTCAAAAGAACAGCATTTATTTGAAATAAAATAAAAAAATAAATTAAAATAAAGATTCAAGATAATATTTACATTTCACAATATGTCTCAGTTTCAGTGTGTTTTTAACATGTATTCACATAGAAAACACTTACTTCAAATTGTAATAATATTTCACAATTTTACTGTTTTTGCTGTATTTTCATCAAATAAATGCAACCTTGGTGAGTAGAAGAGACTTCTTTCAAACACACACACACACACACACAAAAAAAAACTTTCCTAAAAACCCATCCTGCATTTTTGGCTTGTTCAATGTCCTGTTTTACTGAAAATACATCACATCAAATTTTTGTTAAGATGGAAAAGCCTTCATCCGTCACACATTTAATAGTCTGTTTTCTCGTTCATTCTGCTTCACTCACTTATTTCTCCTTCTTGGAGGATGTTAGTATCACCTCCAGCAGGACTGAGAGACAGAGACAGAGAGAGAGAGAGAGAGAGAGAGAGAGAGAGAGAGAGAGAGAGAGAGAGGGAGAGAGATGCTATATTGTTGTTTTCCGCATCACGGATGCTGAGGGTCAGAGCGGATAAAGCCGGAAATTAGCTGTCAACAGCTTTCACCTGTCCGCTGATTGATCTCTCTATCAGTTTCTCTCTCTCTCTGCTCATTTCTCATGACAATGCTCTCTCGTTCTCCCTTTGGCTTGCCTCCATCTGTCTCTCTTCATCATCTTTTATTATCACTGTCCATTTCTCTTCATATGTGGACCGAATCTTTCTGCATGCACTTCATGCTTACTAATGACAAGCAGCTGGGATGGAACATGTGCTCACATAATATTAGAATATGTAATAATCATACATTTAAAGAGATAGTTCACCCAAAACACAACATTCTGTCAGCATTTTTATCATTCCAAACTTGTATGACTCTCCTTCATAGATGTTTAGCACAATAGTTAGGGTTCTTCAGATTCTGGTATTCTGGTAGAACCTTCTGAGGAACCTTGAGTTAAATAGATTTTTTGTTTGTTTATCTGCTTCTTCTCGGTCAGCAGAATTTTCCATTAGGAAAAGAAAGTAACAGCTAATGGATAATCCATCCCATCTTCAGTCCCACTCTGAATAAATTCACATATTTAATGTGACTTTGCATATCGGATCTTATCTGAGTAGGACAGAATCAGAAATCCTGCAACCGGTTGGCTGAATTCTTGTGAACTCCTGTTGTGTTAATTTATTTTCACCTTCTGCTCACCAAGGCTTGATCAAAAATACAGTAAATACAGTAATTTTGTGAAATACTATTACAATCTAAAATAGCTGTTTTCTATGTGAATGTATTGTAAAGTGTAATTTATTGCTGTGATGCAAAGCTGAATTTTCAGCATCATTACTCCAGTTTTCAGTGTCACATGATCTTCAGAAATCATTCTAATATGCTGATTTGCTGTTCAAGAAACATTTCTGATTATTATCAATGTTGTGGTGTCTCATATTTTGTAGAAACTGTAATACATTTTATTTTTCAGGATTCTTTGATCAACAGAACGTTCAAAAGAACTGCATTTATTTGAAATAGAATAAATAAATATAGAAATGTAAAAAATATTTACATTTCACAATATGTCTCAGTTTCAGTGTGTTTATTTTTATGAATTTTAATTATTTTTCCCTTTGTGATAAAAACTGATCCATATTAGTACCTCAGTTTCAAAACATTACCTTTTGTTTGCATGAAAAATTATTTTATTTGTAAAGAATAAAATAGATTCAATATTTCTACAAAGTATAATTGATTTATCATTTTTAATTTTCATTTAAATGTCTTAAATATAACAATACACAGATCCATTTTACTAGATGCAATGTATAATAAATGCACACAAAGTGCACACTTTTGATAAATTTAATGCATCCTTGCCAATGTAAAGTATTAGTTTCTTTCCAAAAATTGTCCTGTTGTGTGCCAAGGATTCCAAAATTCGGACAGTATAAAGCATGGCCTCCTGCTTGTAGCTTTATTAGGTTTAATCAGAAGTATATCTGGAAAAATAGATGTTCTGATGTGTGAGCTGTTGTGTTTTTCTCCCACTCACGTTCTCTCTCAGCGGTCAGCAGCCACAACACCATCATCATGTTCTGCTTTTGTCAGATGCTCGGGTCGGTGCAGTGCTGTTGTCCTTGAACTTCCTGTCGGAGACTCTCTCTCCACATGCTAAAAAAGAATCCTGCTGTTGCCGTGGATACACAAAGATGGCCGTCTGCACCAGCAGTTCACTAGAAGACACTGACACCCTACATGTAATCCAACCCTCAATCCCCCGATTACTCATGTCATTCCACTCATATCTGTGGAGCACAACTTTTTTCTTTTTTTTTTACATACACACTTTTTAGCAACCTTGATTCTTGAGACATTTAAAACATATCTTCAATATGGACTTAAGGTCTGTCTTGAAAGGATTTGCTGCAAATCAGTTTCTCTATAGAGAAGATAAGTAGATTTTTTTCTCAAGGATTTTTATTACTTTGCTCTATAGCAAGGATGCATTCAATTAATCAATAGTAACAGTAAAGACATTTATAATGTTACAAAAGATTTTTATTTCAAATAAATGCTGTTTTTTTAACCTTATGTTCATCAAAGAATCCTAAAAAAATGTAAGTATCATGGTTTCCATAAAAATATCCAGCAGCACAGCTGTTTTCAACATTGATAATAATCAGAAATGTTTCTTGAGCAGCAAATCAGCATATTCGAATGATTTCTGAAGATCATGTGACACTGAAGACTGGAGTAATGATGCTGAAAATTCAGCTTTGATCACAGAAATAAATTACAATTTAAAATATATTGCAATACAAAACAGTTATTTGAAATTGTAATAAATATTTTTACTGTAATTTTTATCAAATAAATGCAGTCTTGGTGAGCAGAAGATACTTCTTTCAAAAACATCTAAAAAAAATCTAAATGCAGCTGAATGGTTGCTAGGCTGTTCTATATTTTCTTAATGTTTTTTGCTTATTTTATCGTCCACCAGGTGAAAATTGTGCAAATAAGATGCAGAAATCATTTATTTTTAGTTGCACAGAATTTAATACCCGCTGTTGTTCAGATCACTAACCCTAAATATGAGCAGTAGTACTAGTGATGGTTGACTTGGTAAACAGCACTAATTATCTTCCCACCTGATGTGAAATCCACCCTGAAGAGTCTGTGAAGTGCTGATGAAGATAATTACCGGGTTTCTGTTCTAAATTGAGATCTTAATGGTGGCGTGGGCGGAGACTGTACATATAATCCGACCAATCGCAGCGGAGCGTCATGCATGAGCTCCCACCGCCAAACCTGATTAGCATGTTCCTCCTCTCTTATTCTGATGAAATGAACATGTGAATTCATGAATGTTTCATTAGCAGAGACTCTAAATGAGCTACTATAATGAGCACATTGTTGCTGTTCTACTTTGGTCTTCATTATTTTTGTCTTTGTAAAGTCCCAGTGAGTCTGGCTGCTCTTTTTTTGAGCATCTGTCTCGCTCTTGCCCCATTTCTGTTGTCCTCTCGTTTTCCTCTCTCTCGATGGTTTATTTCTGAGATGATGGACATCAGTGCTATTTTGCTATCATTGAGATTTACACATATGGGATCCACTTAGGCCTCTACATATGGAACCCAGCCCTCTACCAGTTCTCACGGATTTAGTGAAGTGAGTGCCTGGCGCTGGATGTTCCGCCACGTCTGGCTACCGAGGGGACGGAGGACGACAGGGCCTACAGTACGGACACTCTGGAGCAGTTTTAGCAAGCC
>NW_015548223.1:809844-810602 GCF_001515605.1 Sinocyclocheilus anshuiensis | reverse complement strand
CGTTTGAGGTGAGAACACAGGAGGATACCGGCTCCACACGAAGGCTATAGAATCTAGCGAACGTGTTGGGGCTCGCCCTGCCCACAGTTCTACAAATATCTGTAAGCGAGGTGCCACGAGTCAGCGCTGAGGAGGATGCAACACTCCAACTTGGACCCGGCTAGTGCTGCGCTGCCACACCCACCTTGGGACTCGGTCATGGAGCCAGTGCTGGAGCGGTCTCATATGAAGCAGCCCCAGCAGCGTAACTGCCGATGCAGCTGCCATATGCCCCAGGACCTCTGTCCTGCCCTTGAACGAATTCAAGCAGTTCAGCACCGACCGCGCATGTTCCTCTGTGAGGCGTGCTGTCTGTTCGACCGAATCCAACTCCATATCGAGAAAAGAGATCCTCTGCATCGGGGAGAGTTTGCTCTTTCCCAGTTGACCTGAAGGCCCAACCGGCAGAGGTGTCCCTGTGTGCACACAACTGATGCTGAGACTGAGCTAGTATCGGATGCCAATGAACTTGGAGGGATGCCGGGCGAACTGAATCGCATAGCCGAGGCTGATGGTCCGCAGAAGCAAATGAGACGGGTTGGGTAGCGCTAGCCAGGCACCCAGATACCGTGCAAGCAGGACCAGTGGAACCACCGCCGTACCCGCAGTTGGGCAGCAAGGTGGAACGCAGGGACCCAACTCGGGCGGCTTGTGAGCGGACCGAAGAGGGGTCTGAGTGTGCGGTGCAACGCTTACCTGGTTCCACAGGTTGGCAGAGG
>NW_015548223.1:809036-809639 GCF_001515605.1 Sinocyclocheilus anshuiensis | reverse complement strand
CGTTCCGAGGCCTCTTGCTCTTTCACTCACCGCCAGGTTTGACGGGGGCCTGGACGGGTGGGGCGGCCTGCCTACGGCCAGCTCCACGGCGTCGCTTGCTGGAGGCTGCTGCGGATGCGGTGCGGGAGCAGGGGCGGACGCAGGAGGCCGCCCTCGGCAACGAGCAGGCTGGGGCGCTGTGGCCGGCGGATGGGTGGAGGGAGCAGCCGCCCGCCGGGGCAGGGTGTGACGACCCACCTCAGTCTGCTTCTGTGCAATGTCGGCGTCCCTCATATCAACCAGACACAGCCAGAGATGGCGCTCGGAGCAGAATTGCATCGCAACAGACCGCTCCACCGGGTGGGACCCTTGTATACCCCCTAGCTGCACCACCGTCTAGGGTGGTGAGGGAGGAGGAACCAGCAGGTCGGTTTCCGGCAGTAAAAGGTGCCGTCTATGACCTGGTGAGCTCCTCATGCACCTCCGGGAAGAAAGGCACTGAAACGGGGCGTTGAGAACCAGCGAGAGCCACCCCGAGAAACCAATCGTCCAACCTCGAGGGCCCGGGACACGGTGGAGGTTTCCACTCGAGCCCTACCCTCTCGGCGGCCCGGGAAAGACTAG
>NW_015548223.1:806179-807355 GCF_001515605.1 Sinocyclocheilus anshuiensis | reverse complement strand
GCTTATTGTACTCTTTTAGAGAAATTGGCTCTTTTAGGGAAATGCTCTTTTACGTGCTGAGACGCACAGGGGAAACGGCCATTTGCAGCACGACAGGGAGTAGTGCAGCCTGAAGTGCGCAACCCACTCGACACAGGAACGACCACCGCTGAAGTGCCGTCCGCCAACACAAAAAGCTCCCGAGAGCGCACTAGACTTGTCACACACGAAGCAGTTTGGTTGGAGCAGAACAATGTTGTCGCTCGGCTCCGAAGCGAAAAGCTGCAATGTGTTGCACCGGCTGCCTTTTTATGCTCATGCTGTGATCAGCGGCAGCTGGATGCAATCATCGCATGTCAATGTGCATTGGCTCATTTAGTTTACACTCGAAGTGGATTGGTCTGTCTAAGTGAGATCCCAATTCGTCGGTCACCGACGTGACTCGGAGTGACCGACTGAAAGGGAACATAGTTTTTGTTAGAATTAGATTTTCTGTTTTCTTTTTAAAAGTGTTAGAAATGTTGTTTTATTATTTTTTAAGTAATAATTAAATTAGTAATTTAGTCATATGCCTACATAGTTTTTCATTAAGTTTTAGTTTGTTTAGATTTAGTTATTTTAGTTCTTCAACTTAAACTAAACAAAATGTTAAGCAACTAAATCTTTAACGTTTTTTTATTTTATTTTTTTTAAGTTAATGTTTTCATTTTCAATTTCATTTTAATTTTAGCTTAAGTTTTACTAACTTTCTTATGTGCGCTTGTCATTTTCATTAGTTTTTGTTTTTTTAAATACCTCTATATAGTTTGCATTAATTTTTATGTTAGTTTTAGTTATTTTAGTACATCAAGTTAAATGTTTCTTTTCTTTTATTTTATTTTATTACAAGTAATGAAAAGAATGAAAATAATCAAGCAATGAAAATTAAAACAAATGTCAGTTTTCATTTTAATTTTAGTTGAAGTTTTACTATTTTCATATGTGCTTTTGTCATTTTTGTTTTTTTTCTTAAATATCTACATACAGTTTGTGTCATTTTTATTTTAGTTTTAGCACATCATTAAATATTTCTATTTACTGTATATTTTGAAAAAAATATTTCTGTTTATTTTTATTTTATTTCAGTTTTAGTTTTAGTAATTTTACTACTTCAACTTAACTCTTTCTTTCTTTCTTTCTTTCTTTCTTTCTTTCTTT
>NW_015548223.1:799892-805756 GCF_001515605.1 Sinocyclocheilus anshuiensis | reverse complement strand
CGCACCCGCTTATTGTACTCTTTTAGAGAAATTGGCTCTTTTAGGGAAATGCTCTTTTACGTGCTGAGACGCACAGGGGAAACGGCCATTTGCAGCACGACAGGGAGTAGTGCAGCCTGACGTGCGCAACCCACTCGACACAGGAACGACCACCGCTGAAGTGCCGTCCGCCAACACAAAAAGCTCCCGAGAGCGCACTAGACTTGTCACACACGAAGCAGTTTGGTTGGAGCAGAACAATGTTGTCGCTCGGCTCCGAAGCGAAAAGCTGCAATGTGTTGCACCGGCTGCCTTTTTATGCTCATGCTGTGATCAGCGGCAGCTGGATGCAATCATCGCATGTCAATGTGCATTGGCTCATTTAGTTTACACTCGAAGTGGATTGGTCTGTCTAAGTGAGATCCCAATTCGTCGGTCACCGACGTGACTCGGAGTGACCGACTGAAAGGGAACATAGTTTTTGTTAGAATTAGATTTTCTGTTTTCTTTTTAAAAGTGTTAGAAATGTTGTTTTATTATTTTTTAAGTAATAATTAAATTAGTAATTTAGTCATATGCCTACATAGTTTTTCATTAAGTTTTAGTTTGTTTAGATTTAGTTATTTTAGTTCTTCAACTTAAACTAAACAAAATGTTAAGCAACTAAATCTTTAACGTTTTTTTATTTTATTTTTTTTAAGTTAATGTTTTCATTTTCAATTTCATTTTAATTTTAGCTTAAGTTTTACTAACTTTCTTATGTGCGCTTGTCATTTTCATTAGTTTTTGTTTTTTTAAATACCTCTATATAGTTTGCATTAATTTTTATGTTAGTTTTAGTTATTTTAGTACATCAAGTTAAATGTTTCTTTTCTTTTATTTTATTTTATTACAAGTAATGAAAAGAATGAAAATAATCAAGCAATGAAAATTAAAACAAATGTCAGTTTTCATTTTAATTTTAGTTGAAGTTTTACTATTTTCATATGTGCTTTTGTCATTTTTGTTTTTTTTCTTAAATATCTACATACAGTTTGTGTCATTTTTATTTTAGTTTTAGCACATCATTAAATATTTCTATTTACTGTATATTTTGAAAAAAATATTTCTGTTTATTTTTATTTTATTTCAGTTTTAGTTTTAGTAATTTTACTACTTCAACTTAACTCTTTCTTTCTTTCTTTCTTTCTTTCTTTCTTTCTTTCTTTCTTTCTTTCTTTCTTTCTTTCTTTCTTTCTTTCTTTCTTTCTTTCTTTCTTTCTTTCTTTCTTTCTTTCTTTCTTTCTTTCTTTCTTTCTTTCTTTCTTTCTTTCTTTCTTTCTTTCTTTCTTTCTTTCTTTCTTTCTTTCTTTCTTTCTTTCTTTCTTTCTTTCTTTTCGTTAGTTTGTTGCCAAGGCAACATTTCTAACAGTTAACATTTAACAGTTCTAACATTTTAATATTTATATTTAGTTTTATTTCAACTTCATTTCAATTATCAAAATGATTTTTAATAGATGCAGTTAACAATAACACATACTCTCACATACTCTATTTGTTTGAAATAGTATGCAGTATACAGTGTATATTTTGCAGTATGCAGTGCGCTAATTTGCAGCCTCTCTCTGCTCATTCTCTCGCATCTCTCACCCACATACATCATAAAATAGTTAAATATTCCATTAACAATATAGTAAAAATAGCTGTGGGAGTAGAAGCAGAAAAGATGACTAATTTCCTCCTCTATTTTCTTTCAGATTGCTTCTGCTCCTGCCGCCGCCGCTTTCTCCTCGCTCATTGATTTCCACCTCCATCTTCTCTCTATTCATCTGTCTAACCCGCCTGAGATTTGTGTGTTTAGATGTTTTGCATCACTTGACTTTACACGTTCAAATTTTAAGGTTGGAAATGGATACCGGCATGCGTTTTATGACCCTGAACATGGAGTCAATCAAGCGTAATTTTCAATTATGAGCAGGCCTGCGCAACACGTCCACGGGCTCCGTTCCAAACGGGGAGAGCTGCCTACCTAGATAACATTTTCGGACTTGTTTTGAAGGCTGTTTCAAACAGTATAGGTGGTAGAATTATTCTGCCTTTTGACGCTAAATTCTAAGGCAACATTGCATCACAAATAAGATAATCTTAGAATGCAATGCAACACGCTAAATTGACCAAAATAGTGATGCTATTTCATATCCAATACAAACGCCAACTTCTCACTAGGGTTTTGGAACGGAGCCGTGAAGTGCCGTGAAATGCAGACCTTTCCATTGCAATAGTGTGGTGTGTTTGAATCAGGTCTTCTTCCAGTGAAGATGCATGTCTAAATAAGCCGGTGGGAATCAAAAGACTCTCTTTGCTTCGGCTTTTTGCCTTTATTCATCATTCTCCCTCTCTTTCGCTCCCTTCACAGCTCTTGTTTACAAACTTTGTTCTTCAAAGTATGCTAATGGACGATGTGACCCAGATCTGTGTGTGTGTGATAGGAAGGACATCTGGCCTGTGAGGATGTGTGTGGTTGGACTCGTTATGTTGAAGTGGCTGCCGAAGCCATAACCCTCATTCTCCAGAGAAATCACTTTCTGCATTTGCTCTGAAAAATGACTCAGTTATGTGTGTGTGTGTGTCTAGATCAGTCATAGTTATGTGAGTTACAGCAGATGCTTTAATTCACGTCTGTAGTCTGACTTGCACAAATAAAACTCTTCAAAAAATCTAGTGAGCTGCCTTGTTGGCAATTTAACTGAAGCTCGTACACTCTTAAAAATAAAGGTGCTTCAAAAGGTTCTTCAAGCGATGCCATAGAAGAACCATTTTTGGTTCCACAAAGAACCATTCAGTCAAAGGTTCTTTAAAGAACCATCTCTTTCTTACCTTTTTATAATCTGAAGAACCTTCTTTTGCCACAAAGAACCTTTTGTGAAACAGAAAGGTTCTTCAGATGTTAAAGGTTCTTTATGGAACCATTTAGACAAAAAGGTTCTTCTATGGCATCGTGAAGCACCTTTATTTTTAAGAGTGTAAGTGACTGATTTGGAGCAGCTCTTAGTGCACTAGTGATGATGCACACAACTCACAATGGATTGCGGTGCAGTTTGATGTTAGCTTGTTGTAAGTCTGTCTTGATAAGTTTATTACGTTATCGCTGCAAACCTGTTCTCAATGGGATTTTTACAGCAAGCTACATGTTGAGTATGAATGTATGGAAGCTTGTTGCCATCCCACAGGATAAAAAAAATAATAATAATAAAACGTAATTATGACCTTTATCTCACAATTCAGACTTTTTTCTCACAATTAAGAGAAAAAACTCAGGACTGAAAAATATCAACTCAGAATCGTGAGATATGAACTAGCACTTCTGAGAAGAAAAGTCGAATTGTGAGATAAAAAGTCGCAATTACCTTTTTTAAATTTTATTCTATGGGGCAAACAGGCTTCCCGTGCGAATGAATGTGAAACTTTATGTTTGCTATACCAGCCTATGAAAAATATACTTAAACTAGAAATTTTCTGAAGAAATTGTGAACAGTGTTTTCTTGTACAAACCCGTGTTTCAAATGAGTCACATAAAAGGTTCATTTCAGTGCGGATGTTGCCTTTGAAGATGCTTGAGTTTTGAATTGATACATTTTTTTAGCAGTACTCTTTTGTATCGACTGAAATGTTGAGACTGCTGTTCAAAAGATTTTTTAAATACTTTTATTGAGAAATTAATACTTTTATTCAGCAAAGACACGTTAAATTGCTCAAAAGTGACAATAAAGACATTTATAATGTTACAAAAGATTTCTATTTCAAATAAATGCTGTTCTTTTGAACATTCTGTTCATCAAAGAATCCTGAAAAATGAAATGTATCACGTTTCCACAAAACTGTTTTCAACATTGGTAATAATCAGAAATGTTTCTGATGATTTCTGAAGGATCGTGTGACACTGAAGACTAATGATACTGAAAATTCAGCTTTGTTCACAGCAATAAAATACAGTTTAAAGTCTATTGCAATAGAAAACAGTTATTTGAAATCGTAATTATATTTCACAATAGTACTGTTTTTACTGAATTTCAAATAAATGCAGCCTTGGTTAGCAGAAGAGACTTTTTTTTTTTTCAAAAACGTTAAGAAATCATACCAATCCAAAAGTTTTGAATGGTAGTGTAAGTATATTTATTATCACCAAAATGCATTATGTGACCGCTGTCTTCCTGATGTAAATGTGATTATCTTAGAAGGCTCTCGGTGAAGGGAAAGTGTTGTTTCAGGTTTTTCTCAAGATCTCAGGACTTTTACTCTGCTCACACACATTAAGGCAAGTTTTAAAACAACAAACACACACTTCGCTTCAATCCTGCAGAGCTAAATTTAGTTTCTTTGGCACTATGGGAGTTTCTTTAACACTGCTGATTTTATTGGCTCTCTTTACAACAACAAAGCAGTTTTATTATTGATTATCCTCTTTTTCAACCCTGTGAGACTGAAAGTAACAGCAAAAAAAAAGAGATATAGAAACCCCCTCTTATAACCTTGAATAGCATAGTTGCTAAGTATTTGGTGTTGATAAAACTGTCATTTTATGTTTTTGCAGTGATATTATGCACATTGCATGCTGCTCTGTGCTGTATATAATGTTAAAAGCAATGCATTCATTACAGTGTGTTTGTGGCCTTGCATTTATTATAGTCCTTTCTTTAGGTCTATCTGTCATTGTTTTAATTTACTGCTGTAAACAGAGCAGTGGATTTCTGTTCATTTCCAACAAACCGCTGATATATTCACACATTGTGTGTGTGTGTGTGCTTCAGTAGGTAGAATTGATGTACTGGGTCATTGTGTTGTGCCGATGAAGGCGATATGATGAATGTTTGTTTGTAGAGCTCAGACTCTCTCGACCTAAAGCTGAAACAATTAACCTGCTATCTCTGAAAAATACACACAGGGCAAATTTACACAAGTCAGCAGGACACCCTTTAACTTGTCCTGTCTGCTGTGTGTGTGTGTGTGTGTGTGTGTGTGTGTGTGTGTGACTTTTAGCAGAATAATCTGTTTTTGCATGGACCGAAGGCAGTATTTATGATGCTTCCCTGTCCTCTTTTTAGGAAGGTTTCTCAAAGTTTGAACTTGAGAAATTGCGCACACACAATTCCTTTAACTGAACTTCACAAAACAGTAGCACAACTTCAGCACCAAACCCACAGTGCGACTCGAGCAGGTCAGTGTTATTAGTTCAGCTTTCATTGTAAATGTGGTGCATTAGAATCAGATTCTACACGCGTCAGTGCTGTTCGCCTGCTGCACTTAGTGCTGTACTGTTTGAGTTCAGAAGCATGTTTGCATATTTTCTAGTGGTCGTGTATGCATATATTCAGGCACCAGGGATATTTTTCCATATTTACACAGATTTCCATGTTTCCGACTTGAGAACTATGATGTGAAATGAAGTTTAGCATTTAAAAGCAAAGAAATTAAATTTCATCCATAAATATTAGTATTATCATTTTACTTTTATTCTGTAAAATAATAATATTAATAATAATAATAATAATAATTACTATTGTTATTATTATTTAATACTTTATTTTATTTATATTTTTATTTAGCAGTAGTGTTATTGCAATAGTAATTTATTTATTTTATAGTCAAAATAATAATAATAATAATAAAATACATAATAACACTTGTTTTTATATGACAGTAGTAGTAGTATTATTGCAATAATAATTATGATAATTTATAATAATGTATTTATTTGTTTAATTCTTTATGATTGAAATAATAAAATAATAATTTTTAATAGTATTATAAATAATAATTGAATATTATTATTAAATACTTTTAATTGTATCATATTATTTTATTATAGTATTATCAAATACTTTTAGTTTTTTTATTTGAGAGTAGTA
>NW_015548223.1:790402-799882 GCF_001515605.1 Sinocyclocheilus anshuiensis | reverse complement strand
TAATAATTATTATTATTATTATTATTATTACTATTTACATTATTATTCAATATTGTCATGTTGAATTATTACTATTATTATTATGATAGTCATTTTGAATTTGGGGGAATGGTTTTTCTGTCTTTTTTTGTCCTTAGTTGATCACATGCCTGGATATGTCCTGCACAGCTATAATAGTGAAACACTCGGCTTTCATTATGAACTTGATGACTGAACTCTTACATTCCTGTGAATGAACACTGACCTGATTAAGTTTGCTCACAAGGTTTGAATCTTTGACTTCACAGCAGTGTTCATTTTGACAGCAAATTTTGGTTTAGTTTTAGTCATAGTCTTTTGTCATATTTTAGTCACCTGAACGTGTATGTTAGCTTATGTCCCGCTGGTTCATATGTACGCATCTAACCTCCGAACCACGCAGCAGATTCGTCTTGAAATTGAATGAATCTCTTCCCAAATCGTCCCTCCCTAACATTTTCATCTCGTTTTTATTCGTTGACGAAAATGTAAATATATTTTCGTCATAGTTTTTGTCATTGAAAAAGAGTTTTAGTTCGTTATCGTCTCGTTGTCGTCAGTGAAAAAAATGTAGTTGACGAACATTATGACGAAAATTATTCGTCAACGAAATTAACACTGCTTCACAGATATAAAATCATCTGTGTGCTCTGCAATATTTATAGAAGCATGTTTCTTCTGAACTTTATGATTTGTTTGTAGGGCGTTTTTGGTCTTTTAAATGCATGAGGCGACGCTGACACCCAATTTTTGTCTCCTCTGAGCCGTAAAAAACAAAACAGCCCTGAGGGAAAAAGTGAACCGTTTCTTCCTCCATAACTCCATCAGCTGTGGAGAATGGGATGGAGGATTATTCTGCTTCAAGAGCAAATTTCTTCCATCCTCAGATAATGGTGCAGAAGGTTATTTCAGGTTCTGTGAACGGAAAACTTCTAGAACCAGTTTTAGGTTCATTTTGTTTCCCCAAAGCAAAAGAGAGCCCTTAAAAAGAAAATGACAAAATGGCGCTGTGTTCGTGTGTCGGCTCTCTCTTTAAGAGAGGCAATAAAGCTTAAAATAATTTGGAGGAGGACATCTGCCTTCTGGGAAACTCGCTCAATCTCGGGGTCTTTCATTCGCTTCATTCTGTGAGATCGACCCGTCTTTAAAGGCCACGGCTCTGAAATCAACCTGATTCGCTTTCACCCGCTCTTCAGAGCAAATGGCAGACGTCTTGTGTCTGAAATTAAACGATTGACAGCATAACGCAGTTTGTAAAGAGAGATGCTGCAGTTAACTGGAAGTATTGAGGGTCTCGTGTAGTTATATAGACTCTTATACAGTTATTTACAGTATGTCCTGAGGGCTGGAGATCAGTAGGGAGCGTTTGGGGGTTTGTCTCACAAAGATGAATTTGATGCTCTCCTGGGCACTTTTTATCTTCATTATTTATTTACAGACTGTATTCACAAGCCTAAACAACATCTGTGTTTCAAAACCTAGTGAGCTGCCTACTTAGTGTTTTGAGGCATCATAGGATCACATGGAGAAAAAAATTTTCCTTTAAGAAACCTTACTTAAGACAACCAATTCTTTGGCAGCATCATACATAAATAAGGCCATAATGCATAAAGCTTAGTAAAAAGTAATGGATCCCATATGGAAATGCAATTTATGACAAATATAGTGATAGTGCCATATATGTAACTTATAAGGCGATATATAATTTTCTCTGGGTAGATGAAGATGAATGTTTATAACATATATAAAATCCCCATAGTAAAATTTGAATATGTACATATGTTAATAATATATGATGATTTTATAGGGCTTCATATGTAGCAACCATACAGTATATGTCAAGACTATATATTTTATTTAGATATGCATCTTTATTAAAACATGTTTTGTAATACATTTTTTAAGTGCATGTCTATCTTTTATATTTACTTCTATAACTTGCACTTATAACATGTACTGACAAGTTTTAGGATGGATATGTATTACACATACATAAACATTCACATTTTCATATGTGTTTCATCTATTTTCATGTATGTTTTTACTTAATATGACAATATATTTCATATATGGAAATTTAATGTACATACTGTATATTACATTTGCATTTGGGATCACGTAATTATAATTATATTCTTGATTCTTTGTTCTATATCTATATTCTTGATATTTAAAATATATTGTAATATGAAAATAAACTATAAATAATGCAATACTGAAATATGATATATACATATAAAAATGGTATGATATATAAATGATATATAAATAAGCAATAACATTAATAATGTTACAAATGATTTCTATCTCAACTGTTTTCAACATTGATAATAATCAGAAATGTTTCTTGAGCTGCATATTAGAATGATTTCTGAAGATCATGTGACACTGAAGACTGGAGTAATGATGCTGAAAATTCAGCTTTGATCACAGGAATCAATTACATTTTATAATTTATTCACATAAAAAAACGGTTATTTTAAATTGCAATAATATTTCACAATATTACAGATTTTACTGTATTTTCGATCATTTGAATTAGGATTCTGCCTTAATAGGCGGCTATCGTGTATGTGGCATGTTAGCTCACTTCAGTGTGAAACAGTGTAGTGATGCTTAATGAAATGAACTCTAAAATGGATAGTGTTTATTCTTGACATTTGCCCAGGGAAAAAAAAAGTGGTTAATAATGGATAATTAAAATACTGGAAGAGTGTATGTTTGAGAGTGAGAGGAAATCCGCTGAACGTAGAGAGAACTAAATGAATGGAGCCTCAGAGAAAAGCAGAAGCGGTTTAAGATCTCTTGAGAAACGGTCTGTGGAAGGTGTTGTTAGCTCTCAGGTGCACAGGTGATCCGTTCTGAGGTGAAATCAGTTCAAGTGGTTGAGTCTGAGTGTGATACAGCAAATCCCCGCGGCTCACACTGTCACTTACTGAGAGCTCAGCAGATCCCAGCCGTCTGTCGGAAGCACCTAACGCAGCAGAGCTGATTGTCTTCTCCTGTCCATTGTTTCAGTCTACCAGATCCTGCTCTATCCCTTCTTTCTTCCTTTCTCTTATTTGCGTGTGAAGCAGAGCTAGTTCACTTCTCCGGGGTTTCTGCAGACTTCATCCACATCCTTTTCTGATACAGCGACAGAACAGTCATTTTTGACCTATTAGTCTGATGAATAAAGAATGCTTAAAGGGTTAGTTCACCCAAAAATGAAAATTAGCCGGTGTTTTACTCACCCCCGAGGCATCCTAGGTGTATATGACTTTCTTCTTTCAGACGAATCCAGTCGGAGTTATATTAAAAATTGTCCTGGCTATTCCAAACTCTATCATTGCAGTCAGGGGGTGTTTAAGTCCTTCAGTCCAAAAGAAGTGAAATAAAAAGCGCCCATCCATTAAAAAAAAAGTATCTCACACGGCTCCGGGGGGGTGAACAAAGGCCTCCTGTAGCGAATCGATGCGTTTTTATAAGAAAAATTGTTATAATTAAAAATAAAAAATAATAAATTTAAATATTTAAAAAGTAATAATCACTTGAATCTAGCTTGCGCTCACTGTTGTACATGGAAGCAGTTCCGGGCGGATGACGTATGAGGTCAGCTTTTATCGTGTAGCCCTACCTTCATGTAATTTTCAACCTATATCCCAACTAACAGGGAATAATTTATGTTCTTATTACATAAAATGTTATTTGTGTTCTCGTAATGTTAAGAGGAAATGTTCTTAAAATATAAAAATGGGTGTTTTCAACATTGAGAGAACATTCAAAGGTAACATTCTAACGTTTTCAAAATGAGCCAATAAGAAACATTCTTAATTAAAAAAATTGGATGTTTTGAACATTTAAAAAACATTCCGAAATAACTTTTTCATAACGATTTCAAAATGATAAAATGGAATGTTCCTCTAATGTTTGCAAAACCTATAAAAAAAAGTTCCTTAAATATAAAAAAATGGGTGTTTTAAATGTTGAGAGAGCATTCAAATGTAACATTCTCATAACATTTTCAAAATGATAGAATGGAATGTTTCCAAGAAGAAACATTCATAATAAATAAAAAACTGGATGTTTCAATCATTTATTTTCATGACGGTTTTAAAATGATAAAATGGAATGTTCCTGTAAAGTTCGCAAAACCAAGACAAAGCTGTTTAAATATAAAAAAACGTTTTAAACATTGAAAGAACGTTCAAATGTAACATTCTCATAAGGTATTCAAAATGATAGAATGTTATTATTAACAGCATTGCTACTTGTGGAAGGCAGAGGTGAACCTCTTTTAAAGGGTTCTCTTAAAAACATATGCACACACTAGCCACCTTCTATCTGTTTGCTGTTTCTGTAGTTTGTAGATTTATTCCAGGCCAGTCCAGTCTGACAGGCGGCGAGCGCTGTGATGGTCTCTGGAGTAATGCTATTCTAACTCACTCTCATTGGGCTCACCGAAATAAATGCACCACTTGCAGCCATTTTATCCACACTGGGCTGGACAGCTTGTGCTTGTTGTCACTAGTTAGTATCCTAGCTGCTGGTTAAAAGGGCAGAATTAGTGCAGTGAGTGAAAAACAGGCTGTGTGGATTGAGGTTAGAAAGACCTTCAGATCTCTTTAGGAGGCCTTGAAGAATGACGCAAGATTGCATTGATGAGAGCTGTAGCCAGGGATTTCATGTGGCAGAAGTCATGCATTTTGCATTCAGAGAAGCAGATGAATGGATAAACGAAACCTGGTTGTGTTGAGCAAGATCTAAAGTTCCCAGCTGCAGGATTTTTAACATTTCTTTTTAAGGCCGAAAATCATCATTGTAATGATTCATAGTCATATATTATCACCAGATTGACTTGCAGAATAACACTTAGGGAAAAGGCAAAAAGACTATTACCCTGATTATTATCAATGTTGAAAACAGTTGTGCTGCACAATATTTTTGTGGAGACTGTGATAAATTTTTTCCCAGATTAATTGATAAATATAAACTAAATAGAACAGCATTTATTTATAAAACAGAAATCTTTTCTAACATTATAAAAATCTTTACTGCCACTTTATCAATTTAATGCATCCTTGCTGAATGAAATTATTAATTTTTTTGGAAAAAATCTTACTGACCCCAAAGTTTTTAATGCTAGTGCAGTATATACAGCATTGTTCCGGTTTAAAAACGCATGCCTAAAAACCACCTCAGTGATATCTGTTAGATAGTATGAGCATTTTATGTGTAGTTTTCCAAAGAAATGACTTATTTTAATGATGATGAAGTCAAATTAGTGTGTAGCATTTTCTTTGTAATTCACACCAAAGACCGATATATATTAAACTCATTTGTACTCACTTTAATAGAGATGAGCACTTTAATATCATTTAGGACAAGGGAAGAGAATAAATCAGCACGGTATGCTGCTTCATGTCCTGTGTAATTGCTTTTATAGCCATCAAAGGTCACATGTCACAAGACACAATGAATATAAAGGGAAACTAATTCAGAGACTTATGGGGAGAATAAATATTCAAGTCGCAGATATCTGAGGCAAAGATTTAGCATGTAATGAATTCAGTGTTGATTCCTCCTGCTGTTCCGCCACCTGTTCAGCTCTACTGCACTTTGTGGCTTTACTCACAATCCACGGCGTGCTAAACAACCGTGCTCAAGTCACTTTAGATAAAAGTATTAAAGCATCTAAAAAGTGTCTGCTAAGTAAAGTCTAAGTAAACTTTAAATCTTTTTACAAGGAAGTTTCAGACTTTTGTACTCCACTGTATTTCTTTGGCAAGCAATAAAGAAAGAAAGAAAGAAAGAAAGAAAGAAATGTCTAAGCGCACTTCTCAAGCACAATTAAGTTTATTTGGATCTTTATGGTGAATTGTTGAATTAAATTGTTGTATTCCTCAATTGTGAAAGTCTTTATATAAAAGCATCTGCTAAATATATATATATATATATATATATATATATCTCACATCATGTCACATATATATAATTTTATATTTCAATATTATTTAAAAAATCTATATCTATTTATCATCATTATTTCTAAATCTACATTTGTAATGTCTATTCAATACTTTTCTCATCTAACACAATAATGCCTTTAAATGATCTTTTGTGGGGTAAGTTCTCAACCAAAATTGATGTGGGATTAATTTGCAATTAATTTGATTAATTAATCGCCTAATTGAGTAATGCTGCTAAATGAATAACTGCAAATGTAAAGCTTTTTAAAGGAAGCTGGGATCAGTCTTAGTCATGTGCGTTATGTAAAGCAGAGTATTTTGAGATGATCTTGTTGTTTAGCCTGGAAACAAACTGTAGACGTAAACAAAGCAGAATAAGATTGAGCATAATAGGTCACTAGCGCTCTCCATGAGTTTATCAACACCTCTCAGCCTCAGACGTCACGCCCACGGACTGCTGGCTGAACGTCTGATGCATATGGCACACAAAATTGGAAACACTTCAGGAGTTTCGAAGTCGTCATCGGATTGGTTGAAATATACAGGATTTCTGGGAGACGTGTGTGTCGCGTTCTTTAACGTTCCACCTGGAAACAAAGATGCCGTGACGCCAACCCCCCTCATGGAAGAAGAAAGCCATTGTGTTTACAACTGTGACAATGAACGCTTATCAGGATCAACTCAATTTTCAAAAGTATGTGAAATATTTAAAGTTTGCGGCATAGAATCTTTCAAATAAGTCCAAGAGTTTTACACATTGGTCTGTTTTTGTGGCGACAGTTCCACGAAACGAAACGTGATTGGTAGGTTTACCTGTCAGTCATATGGCCTCTTGGGTGGTTCTTGGCCATTCAAAGCGGCCAAGATTCCCAGACCTTCTGCCGTCAGTCTGAAGCTCTGGCTACGCGAGACTAATCAACACTCGCTGGGTTTAGAAAGGGACTTGTGTTGTAGTCTTCACCTTTGCTGACCAGCCACCCACGATCTGGTGCATACTGTGCGCTGCAGGGACGTTCACATTGACATTGATTCAGTCCCTGGAGGTCGGCAGGTCGTTGTAGCTGGTTGTTAGTAGGCGGTGCAACTCGACTGCATTATCCAGACTATTATTAGCACGTTTCAGCTTCTAGCATCTTGCACAGTTTATTAAGTAATATTTCAGGTGTTTCTTCTTTGTTCTCAGATTGCTTTTATAAGTGATTAAAATTTTTGCCGTATTTCTGATCATGTGACACTGAAGACTGGAGTAATGATGCTGAAAATTCAGATTTGATCACAGGAATAAATGACATTTTACAATAAATTCAAATAGAAAACATTTTAAATTGCAAAAATATTTCAGAATATTTTTTTTACTGTATTTCTTTCATCAAATAAATGCAGCTTTGCTGAGCAGAAGAGACTTCTTTCAAAAACACCTGTGGCGACATTTGTATTTTCACTTAGAAAATGTTTTAATCTAGTTAAAAATATATTGTGGCCTTCATATTCAGCTCATTTTTGACTGATATCAGTCTCTTGTTCACTCATTCTTGAGTTGTAAAAGTTAAATTGCACTGCAAGTCTCCAGGTATCACAGGAAAATGCTGATACTCGTAAAGTAGCCGGACAGTCGCTGCATTAAAGAACTTAATTTTTGCCCAGTTTTAACTCAAAAGTAAGCAGTATTTTTTTGTTTTGTTGAACTGAGTAAAAGGTGTCAGCACAAATTACAATGAAGTAGAGACTATGGGAACAAAACAAGACCATATCCAGCAGTTTTTAATTATATTCGGGAGAGAGAGTTAGCAGTAAACTGCTTATGCAGGAAGATATCTGTGCTGCTTTTTCTTCAAATAATACAAATATGAAGTTTTATATGTACGGTCAAACCAAAACTTATTCAGACACCAGATATAATTTTTGATATTTTTTTACTAGTGATTATCAAGATTAATTTGTTCTGACACAGTTTAACTCTGAGTTCTTGTCTTATTTTATTACCATTTTCTAAACTATTGCGAAAAAACATAAACATTTGTAAAATGTTGAAGGTGTCTCAATACATTTTGGTTTGACTGTATATGCAAAACCATATGTGTACACACACACACACACACACACACACACACACATTACCATTCAATAATTATCATAAAAACAGTAAAAACAGCAACATTGTGAAATATTATTACAATTTTAAATAGCGGTTTTCTATGTGAATATATTGTAAAATGTAATTGATTGCTGTAAATCTATTTCAAAGCTGAATTTTCAGCATCATTACTCCAGTCTTCAGTGTCACATGATCTTCAGAAATCATTCTAATATGCTGATTTGCTGCTCAAGAAACATTTCTGATTATTATCAATGTTGAAAACAGTTGTGCTGCACAATATTTTTGTGGAGACGCCAATGTGCATTGGCTCGTTTAGTTTACACTCGAAGTAGATTAGTCTCTCTAAGCGAGATCCCAATTCGTCGGTCATCCGACGTGATGTCGAGAGTGACCGACTGAAAGGGAACAGCATTTATTTATAAAACAGAAATCTTTTCTAACATTATAAAAATCTTTACTGCCACTTTATCAATTTAATGCATCCTTGCTGAATGAAATTATTAATTTTTTTGGAAAAAATCTTACTGACCCCAAAGTTTTTAATGCTAGTGCAGTATATACAGCATTGTTCCGGTTTAAAAACGCATGCCTAAAAACCACCTCAGTGATATCTGTTAGATAGTATGAGCATTTTATGTGTAGTTTTCCAAAGAAATGACTTATTTTAATGATGATGAAGTCAGATTAGTGTGTAGCATTTTCTTTGTAATTCACACCAAAGACCGATATATATTAAACTCATTTGTACTCACTTTAATAGAGATGAGCACTTTAATATCATTTAGGACAAGGGAAGAGAATAAATCAGCACGGTATGCTGCTTCATGTCCTGTGTAATTGCTTTTATAGCCATCAAAGGTCACATGTCACAAGACACAATGAATATAAAGGGAAACTAATTCAGAGACTTATGGGGAGAATAAATATTCAAGTCGCAGATATCTGAGGCAAAGATTTAGCATGTAATGAATTCAGTGTTGATTCCTCCTGCTGTTCCGCCACCTGTTCAGCTCTACTGCACTTTGTGGCTTTACTCACAATCCATGGCGTGCTAAACAACATGAAGAACACCACCCTCCGTCATCAGTCCATGCTGGAAAACAAGCATCTGTAATCAAAACCTTTTAGTCACCCAGCTCTGACCGTGTGATTAAAAAACAAGAAGAGAAAAGATAATATGTTATAGTACTCTATGCACTTCTGTTGTCTCTTATATATATATATATATATATACATATATTAGGGGTGGAACGATACATGTATTCGTACCGAACCGTCACGGTACGGACATCTCGGTGGTGGAGGAGCCCGAGGCGGAGATTCGGGAGGCCATGGCGGAACAGGGGACTCGGGTTGCCATGGCGGATCAGGGGGCTCAGGAGGCCATGGCGGAACAGGGGGCTCAGGTTGCCATGG
>NW_015548223.1:783659-787830 GCF_001515605.1 Sinocyclocheilus anshuiensis | reverse complement strand
AATGATTAGACGGGCTAAACCAACACAAAGGGAAGAAACCACAACAAACAGTCCACAGGGGCGTTACAATATGATTCAATCAACTCAGCAAAAACTACTGCCATTTATTATACCAATTCATTTAGGTTAGAATATCTTCTTTGTGGATGGGAATTACTGGCCGGATGTTAATGTGACAATGAATGGAGTGTGTTATTCAGAGCTTACATTTGCATAAATAGAGCTTACATTTGTGAATGCACACTACAGTATAAAAGCCCAACTTACATAGAAAATAGATAGTTGCTCCTAATTTATATATGTATGCAATCGCAATGTCCTGTACAGAAGATATGGGTGAAAATGAAAGCTGACATATTTCTGCTGCTGCTTGTATTGTTATTATCAGTGCAAAAACAGTCGCGTCTTATTTTTGATTATGCCGTTCAAAATATTGAGGCTGGTTAGATTTTAGAGTGTTTTTGAAAGAAGTCTCTTCTGCTAACCAAGGCTGCATTTATTAGATAAAAAATGCAGTAAAATAAAGTAATATTGTGAAATATTATTACAATTTAAAATAAAAATTTTTTTGTGGGAATATATTATAAAATTTAATTTATTCCTGTGATCAAAGCTGAATTTTCAGCATCATTACTCCAGTCTTCAGTGTCACGTGATCCTTCAGAAATCATTCTAATATGCTGATTTGCTGCTCAAGAAACATTTATGATTATTATCAATGTTGAAAACAGTTGTGCTGCTTCATATTTTTCTGGAAACTGTGATGCATTTTATTTCTCAAGATTCTTGAATGAATGGAAAGTTCAAAAGAACAGCATTTATTTGAAATAGAGATAATTTTTACTGTCACTTTTGGGCAATTTAATGTGTCCTTGAATGAATAAAAGTATTAATTTCTTAAATATATATATATATATATATATATTGCTGACCCCAAACCTTTGAACGGTAATTTATTTGATTAAAACTTATATATTTATAGTTATTTTGTCCATTTGCATCACGGTCAAATTGATCAAATATAAGCTACCATTATCAACATTTTGTTGTATTTACAGTGTTATTTTAGTATAATTGAGATACTATTTTAGTTTTTAGAAATATTTTAAACTAGTTTTTATTTTTATATTTTCCTTTATAATTTTCATTTTAGCTAAAGTTTGAGTAATTTAGTGTTTTTAATATTTTTAATAGTTATTGTTCTTTTGTCTAAATATATCTGTGTAGTTTCTATTCATTTTATGTATTTTTTATATTTTTATTTTTATGTTTTCACTTTAAAGTTGTAATAAATAAATGATATTTTAATATCAGTGATATATAATTTTATTAATTTTGTTTGGTGTCTGTCATTTATATTAGTTATATAGTTCTTATTAATTTTTTATAAATAGTTTTTTATTAATTTTAGTTTATTTAGTTTTAGAATATAAATTTAAACTAAATGAAAATGAGAAATGTTGCCTTAGCAACTAGCTGAAATAAAATAAGTTGAAGTTTTTTATATTTTATTTTAATCCAGTTAACATTTAGTTAGTTGCAATTAATGAAATTGTTTTTTGTTAATGCCTTTAGTTTCAGTTGTAGTTAACTATAAAACCCTGTGTGATGTTCATAATTCCTCTGGAATCGATGTTAATATCAGATCTCGTGTCTCTGTGTTTGTGTCTGTCAGAGCGCTGTGGCCATGTACGATGGGGCGAGGGTTCCCTCCCCTGAGGACGCCGCTAACGGGGTCCCGCTGCAGCCCGAGACCCCTGCGGCCACACATCACAAAGCTAATGAGGAGCCGGAGGAGAAAGAGGGCATCCCACCTGAGCCGGTCCTGGTGAAGAAGGCTCACCGTGAGATTCTGGACCATGAGAGGAAGAGGAGGGTGGAGCTGAAATGCATGGAGCTTCAGGAGATGATGGAGGAACAGGGGTGAGTGAACCACTGATGGGACCAAATATAGTGTGTGTTTGTGTGTGATTTGGTACTTTAAAATAAAGATTTAACAATTATGCATATGGTTGTCAGGTAGACATTAGCTCTGTTCTGAAGCCTAGTACTCTGCCTTGTTGTCTGCTATCTACTTGTTGTCTTCTACATCCAGTGCTGCATCCTAAATTGACAGGATCCTCATAAGTGACTCACCAGTGCTGGTATTATTAGATAAAACTAAAACTATAAAAAAATCAGAAAATCATTCATTAAAACAGAGAGGATTCAAAATAACATATATACTTAAAAACTTACTGAAATAAAATTGTAATAATGTAAGTCTCTCTACATTCTAAACGTATGAATTTGCATATATTTAAACATTTTGCAATATACTTCAATATTATTTTTGTGCTTACAGGATAAATCAATGATTTAAAAGTCAAATTTAAATGTATTTAAAAATGTTGCCTTGGCAACTAATTTAAATAATACATTTAGCAAATTATGTAATACAGTCAGTCTTTCTACATTCTGAACATATTCTGAATTTGCAAATAAATTAATATTTTGCAATATACTTCAAATAAACTATATTTTGTGCTTATAATCAACAATTTAAGATCAAAATGTTTATATTTTTTTATAATTTGCATTTACATTGACTCCTTCCACTGTCTTCACTTCAAAATATTTATTTGAAAACAATTTTCACTCAGAAATTGCTCCTAAATTTCACAAATAATTACAAAGAAATGGAAATTAACACATTGAATAAGGCATGAAAATTTTAAGTAGAAAATCTGAAATAGTATTTTCTTGTAAAACATACTCCAATAATCTATGTAAATTTGATTTACATTTCTGTATGAATTTGAAAATGACTACAATATCTGCGCTTTACAAAGGAAACGTGTGATGTTTTCATGTATGAGACGTCACATGAACAGACATAAAGGAGAATTTTATATCAGAGTGCATTGTTGCCTGTGCTGTTGTTTTATTTAGTCTTTGCATTACTTCTGATAGACAAATGCAGCGCTGGTATTTCTTCATGCATTGAGGCCTGAAACATCTTAGCACAAGAACAGAAACACTTTTAAATATTTCTTGAGCAAATATATATATGTATAAGGTAGACATTTATCAAGACTTTAAAAATACTGTAATATATAATATAAATAACAATGCCCTTTAAATTAGAACATTCTGTCATTATTTACTCACTTTCATGTTGCTTTTTCTTCTGCTGAACACAAAAGGAGATATTCTGATAAGTGTCTTTTTTTGTCCATACAGTGAAAGTCAGTAAGTTTTTTCAAAATATCTTAATTTGTGTTCGGAAGAAGAAAGAAAGTCACAGGTTTGGAGCAACCAGTTATTTAGCACTACTGTATTTATTCATATTTTTTTATTAGCTTTTCTTTTTATATTTCAGTTTTCATTTTTTATTTGACTTTAAAGGGGTCATGAACTGAGCAATCTAAATCTCCTTAGATCTTTTGACATAAGAGGTCATTGTACTATAAAAACTATGGAAGCATATAGGTAACAAAATTCAATTTAAAATGACATTTTAAAGTAAATTCAAATCGTTAAAACAGTTATTTGAAATGGTAATAATATTTCACAATATTACTGTATTTTTTAACAAAATAAATGGTCAGCTTGGCTAACTAAATGTAAATCTATTAAAACTAAATTGAAATTGTTAACTGAAATAAATTAAAATATTGTCTAATAATTTAAATATTTCTAATATAATGTTTTCATCTATATAAATATTAGATGAAAAACTTTAAGTTGTGAATTATGTAATACAGTCTCTCTACATTCTAAACATAAGTATTTGCATGTATTTGAATATATATTTAGTAATTTTTTGTGCTTTAACTTGGTGAGCATAAGATATTTCTTTCAATAACATAAAAAAATCTTACTGACCCCAAACTTTTTGAATGGTTTGAATTAGGGCTGCACGATTAATCGAATGTGATTGTCATGCGCATTTTGTCAGTAAAGCCGGTTCTGTAATCAGCAGTAAATATTCATCACGTGCTTTCAGATGGAGCAGAATTTACTACACATAGCCGTAGTTCACTGACAAGTTACGCAAAAAAAATCGCAGACGATTTTATTGCACGATTCTGAAATCGAAGAAATCGTTCGCGACAATGACAGCTGTTTGCATAGCTTCTCAGTGAACTACGGCTCTGTGAAGTAAATGCTGCTCCATCTGAAAGCATGT
>NW_015548223.1:749830-783188 GCF_001515605.1 Sinocyclocheilus anshuiensis | reverse complement strand
TATATGTATAAGGTAGACATTTATCAAGACTTTAAAAATACTGTAATATATAATATAAATAACAATGCCCTTTAAATTAGAACATTCTGTCATTATTTACTCACTTTCATGTTGCTTTTTCTTCTGCTGAACACAAAAGGAGATATTCTGATAAGTGTCTTTTTTTGTCCATACAGTGAAAGTCAGTAAGTTTTTTCAAAATATCTTAATTTGTGTTCGGAAGAAGAAAGAAAGTCACAGGTTTGGAGCAACCAGTTATTTAGCACTACTGTATTTATTCATATTTTTTTATTAGCTTTTCTTTTTATATTTCAGTTTTCATTTTTTATTTGACTTTAAAGGGGTCATGAACTGAGCAATCTAAATCTCCTTAGATCTTTTGACATAAGAGGTCATTGTACTATAAAAACTATGGAAGCATATAGGTAACAAAATTCAATTTAAAATGCAATATTCAAAATGGCATTGTATTTCTGTATTTAAATTTACATTTTCCATTACCCATATGTGCAAAGTTTGGTGCAAAAGGAAAATGAAAATTATAAATTATATAATTTACATTTGCCATTTCCGACAGTAGTCTTAATATGTAAATTGCATACACATTTTAACTCTTTATAAGCTGCAAAATGAAAATGTATAACCCAAATTGATTTGATATGTGTAACATGTCCAAGCAAAAATAGTAGCAAAATGATCATTTAAATGCTATTAAACTTTTTAATAGTTTAATAGTTTCAATTTGCCAATAACAACACTGGTTCAGAATGACATGAGGGTAAGTAAATTATGACTGAATTTTCATTTTTTTGTGTGAAATAGAACAGAATAGAATAGAATAGAATCACTTTATTTCCCATTCTCGCCAATTCACCATTAATTACGACTATTGCCTCAATAAACTCCTAAATCGCGATCTCGATTCCATTTTGATTTATCGTGCAGCCCTAGTTTGAACTAAATACATCCTTCTTTTTTGTTGTTAAAAAATGACTTATGAATTAATGTGAATTTGAATTCATTTAATTTAAAAGTCATTCTCAATGCAATTCTGACCGATGCACGGCGCTGCAGGAAGCAGTAAAGCAAACGGCCTGTAATACGGCTGTATTCGTGATGTGATTGAGGATTTGTGGCATGACTGACGTCTGCTCTAATCCGCACGTCCTGCAGACGTCTGCGCTCAGGTCGCGTCTGACAGCTCCTGAAGCAGCTCTGAGCGTCTCTAATTAAACAGCAGCTGTGTGACCTTGAGGCAGAACGAAAGATGGTGATAAAGCACACAAACACTGCCGCGGGGGAACCGACTCAGCGCACAAAAGCTGATGAAAGATTTGCTCCAGTTTGGGATTAGAAATCTGCTAATGTGCTTAAATGCTTAGTGAGTGAGGTGCTGAGTGAGCCTGAATTTCTGCCTCCATTCATCAAACACATCAGAGAAATAGAGGTAAGCATGTTTGGTTTTTCAGCAGTTTACTTTTACATTCCATGTATAAAACAGATAGTTTCAGTCCTGTTATCTGATTGGTCAATCCAGTGATCCATTGGGGATCTAGTGTATTTCACTGCACAGCTCCCACAGAGAGACTATTAACATTAGTTTAAATGACAGCACTAGATTACTATAGTGGAAGGATGACACCATTCTGTCAGTTTGAACCAGAAAATACAGTTTGAATGAAAATGTGTGTCCTTAATGTTATTAAAGATATACTTTATCAGCATGATTGTGTATATATACAATATTGCCAAAGCATTATACACAAAACAAGTAATGACAAGTAAAATAAATATATGATAACAATAACAAACAACAATAAAAATATGATATATGTGCTTTATAAGTACTAATAAACAGCCAATATGTTAATAATAGGCATGCTAATAATCAACTAGCTAATAGTGAGAATTGGTTCCTATACTAAAGTGTTACCAATAGAATAGAATTACCAGCGCTTATCAAAAACTGAATTAAGATCTGTAGAATATGGTTCATTTAATGTGCAGTGTGTAATTTCTGCACCACTAACGGCAATCAGTGAAATTTAAAAAATAAAGACATTACACATCTGTCTGTATAAAGTCACATGTATGAAGAGCATCTCGTTTTTCTTTTCATTCTCTGCATCCTCTTATGAGTGGAAATGGACTTTTGCTTGTTAGGAGCTCTGAGTAATAGTTATTAGATTGATGACGATGTTGTGAGCAGGATGTTGGAGATGGAGGAGGGTTGTGGATCAGCCATCTGGCAGTGCACACACACACACACACACACACACACACACACACACACTCACTGCATGATGACTAATTGTGCTCTGCTTTAGGAGATGTTGGCTCTCCATATGTTCGTCCCAGTGTGAGTAGCGGCAGACGGCATGCATCTCTGTGAATGTCAGACGAGCTCCATCCATGTAGCTTTTGCTGAAGAGCTGGTTTTCTTGTGTTAAACATGCTTCAGCGGCCGCGTGTTCTCTGTTTATCTCTGTTTGTACAAGAGACCTGCACATGTCATCCTTGAGGCTTTTTAAACGGACAGTTCAGCCAAAAATAACATCCGGTCATCATTTACTCTCCCTCATGTCGATCCAAACTCGCATCACGTCATTCCGTGCAACACAAATGAGATTTTGAAGAATCCTTCAAGCTGTTTTGCATACAGTGACTAAAAAGCACCATAAAGAGCCAGCTTGACTCTTGCACTGTACAGTATAAAAAAAAATCATATGATAGATTTGTGTGAGGAATATTATTTACTGAAAAACTTGCTCTTCATTGTCGCTTCTGAATCTCATTTGCATTTATGCATATTCAAACATGACTCATGAAGATGCATTGCTTCAGGTTTGACTTAATGTGCATCTGGTGATCAAGTCTGAATAAGCGTAATGAGATTTGAGAGGTTGTAGAATCAAGCTTATTGTACAAACAAGAATAAATATAACCAAATATGTTAGGGGTATATAGAAAGAAGAAGAAAAATGATCACAGAAAAACATTGTACATCATAAACAGTTGCATAGTTTGTATTGCGTTCAAGTTTTTACTTTCAGATATTGTTTACAAATACATTTTAATGTCTTATCTCAAACCAGTAGAATTTTTTTATATAATAGCGAGCAAATATAATAATTACATCCAAAAATAAATACACTAATAAGATGTGGTGTAGAAACTATTCCGATCAGATATTGCTAGAAAATTTCACAATTTATTACAAAGAAACGGCAAGTAGCACATTGAATTAAACATGACATTTTGAAGTAGTAAGAATGAAATAGTATTTTTAAAAACATAGTCCAATAATCTTTTTTTTTGTTTTTTTTTACAATGTAGATTTTTATCAGTGCCCAATGAGAAACAGCAATTTTTGTTATATAAGAAGCAGTGTCTGATATTTACATTCACAGAAGAAAGACAGTCATTGGTTTGGAACGACATGAGGGTGAATATATGTTGACACTCTGCTCGTTTTTAGGTGAACTGTTCTTTTAAACTAAGGGCTTGTCTTTATGAATCAGATATCAGGAGAGATTGTGCAGGATAATTGCAGGGGTGTTTCACAGAGAGCGGCAGGGAATTAAATCGGGCAGCTGCACACACACACAGACACACACACACACTCAAACACACACTTTCATACTCGCCCAGCTCATTTTAGCTTGATTAAATAGGCAGACGGATGAAGTGTTGAATTAGTGTTTCATGATTTGCACATGCAATATTAAACTTAATGTTTGCATCTTCCTGCAGCTTTTGTGCTTCATGTGACTCGTTGAACAGAGGTGTGCTGTTATTAGATTTTATTTATATATATTTTTGTATTTCACTAAAAAATGTTGTTAAAATTTTAGTAATTTTGTAAAACTTTTTATTATTTTATATTTATTATATAAAAAATTATATTTATTATTTTAATATGCCTCTATAGTGTTTTATTCATTTTTATTTATTTGTTTTAGTTTATTTAGTTTGAGTTATTTTAGTACTTCAAGTTAAACTAAATGAATGAGAAGTGTTGCCTTGGCAACTAGCCGAAATAAAATGAATATAAATATTTAATATTTATTGATTATTAACTATTTAATTTTTATTTTATTTCAAGTAACGAAAATATTTTTATGGTTTCAGTTATAGTTTATGATGATAACCCTAGGCTCAACAAAAAAAAAAATTAATGCAACAGTTTGCATTAGTCTTTTTCACTTCACTTTTCACCCAAAAAATGGTGTAGAAACAATTTTCACTTATAAATTGCTAGTAAATTTCACAATTAATTACAAAGAAATGGCAAGTAATTGAATTAAATGTGAAACTTTGAAGTAGAAAGAAGTTGATTACTCAAAAAAATGTATTGTTCTAATTCCAAAGTAATTTAATTCTATTAAATTTCAAACATAACAGCATTGAACACTAAATCACTTTATTTAAAAACAAATTACAAATAAATGAACACAGAAATTTCAGTTGAAATCACACCGAGTATTAATTTGAAGTATTGATTATGTAACAGAGTTCATCAAAATAATGTTTATAACTTAAAAGCTTTAATTTGATTAATACATTTTAACGTATATTTTAAACCAACCACACTGTAAAAAGTGTTAACATGCAATCATTACCTCAAAGAGCTATTTCTACCTAATTTAACCCATTAAAATGAGTTTTGTTGTTATAAATTAATGGTTGGTTTAGTGATGTTAATATTTTTGACTTGGGAAAAAAAAAAGTTAATTTCGATGCTACTATTTTTATTTGTGGCAATACAGTAGGTCCACTGAATTTCTTTTTAGAAATGTGTAGAGTGTACACGGCCTGCAAGCGTTTGAGCTTCATGCATCTTGTTGAGCGGAGGAGGTGTGCTGTTCTATTCTAAGCGACTGGACTTGCGTTTGTGCACCTGTCGGATGATAAAACAGGTGAAAAAATCCAGCAGTAGTTGGTCGTCTGGCATTTTCACCCCAGCAGGAACCAATTAGTGGAGTGTTACTGTTGGAGTGGCGCTCTGGTTAATCGCTCCACCGCCAGCTGCTACGCCAGCGGCCCCCACCTCCGGAATCAGACCCGTCCACGGCCAGAGAGACAGGGACGGACAGATGGAGACGAGGATGAGGCTTCATATATAATTTACACGTTCCCTGGAAAAGCATGCTGAGACTCAGGTCAATGGATGGACGGATAGAAAGATCGACTCCAGTAAGGAAAGATGCAGTCCGTTGTGGAACTGGATTCCCAAACGAGTCTGAAGCTCATAAATATGCATGAGGGCTCCACATGAACGTTTTTATCAGACCTTAGCGCTTAACCTTACTGTAAACCACCAACCAATCAGATCAACTCATGCTGTGTTCAATAAACACTCATTTAATGTCAAGTCCAACATTCGCTTCTTAGGCAGTCTTGGATTTGGAAGTACTTTTCCATCAAGAGCAAAGGTGGAGTGTGTTGTTTTGATGACAAAAAGGCATTTTTGGACATGCATTGTCAGGTTTTTGGGTAGAGGAATGAATTATGAATTAAATGATTTATGAAATCTTGATGACTTCATATCACCATAGTATGAGAAGGAAATTAAAAACGTTTCAGTGTGTTAGTTTAAATAACATGGCAAGACACACTTAAGTTGTTATTGGTTTTTCACAGCCATATGTTGTGTGTAGTTGTATGAGAACTAAATAATTAATAAATTCATATTTATGAATGCTTACTTTTCATTCACTACATTCCAAAGCATAATATCTGACTTTTTAGTCTATTTAATTTGAAGAAAAACATGCTTTTTCTTGATGCATTACAGAAACTTTCTTTCAGCAGTTTGAAACATTAACATGGCTTTCCCTTTACTAAAAAACATAAAATAACACTTAATTTCAACATTTATTCTCCATATCCAGTCATCTTCTCTGAGACCAGATAGCATGTCCATTTTGAGCCCATTCTTTTTAATGAACTGGTTTACAAATCACATTTAATGATTCATTTGTGAATTTAGTAGATTAAACTTTCAGGAGTTACCCAGAAAATATGTTCTAAGAATGTTCTCATTAAGTTATGAAAACGTTATTTAATTTATTAAATGTTTTAAAAACTTAAAAAAAAATAAAAAATACAGTAATGTTAAGGAAACATTGCATTTTATAATTTTGCAAACATTGCGGAAACATTACTTTTGAACATTCTGAAACAAGTAGTAACATTTAAAAAACGTTCAACTAAAGTATTTCAGAAAAAAAAAATCATGTTTTTGTGAAAGTTATTGTTTTCTAATGTTTTGAGAACATTTGAGAACGTTTGTTCATAACTATGAGAGAACCTTGTCAGAACATTCTGGAAACATTCCTTGTTATTAGGGTAATAACTCAGTGATTCAATAATATGGACATAGCAAGTCAGGTTAACAATAAACACCTAAATTGATCTCATGCACAATAAAACCTGTTTCTTTCGCTGAAAAAAAAAATGCACAAGTTGACAATTTGTCGGTAAAGTCTGCACCATCAGTGTTGATATTATTGATTAATAGGCTGCACTCACAGTTTGTTGCGCCGTCCTCTATAATCCGTCTCTATATGCTCAGCATTGAACCGGAGGCTTCATTAGGTGCACAGGGGAGTATGTGCTATTAAACGAGGTTAATCAGTGCTATCGATTCACGGTTAAACAAAACAGACAGAAGGTGCATTAATGTCCTAGGAGTCTTTTGCTAATGATGGCGACTTTGTTCTTGCCATTATTATCTAATTGGCCTAATAAGGCCTTGTCCATTGTGGCCAGGATGTAGGTGTGTGTGTGTGTGTGTGTGTTACATTTGCTCTTTCCAAACATGTCTAGAGCCCCCTGCAGGTCATGTTTGGCATATGTTTAACATGACCACATGCACTGCCTTCCACTTATTTTTATAAATAGAAAGTGAAATAGCAAGCAATGTGCAATGCTGAACAGCTGTATGCTAACATTAATTCATTGAGTGGGATCAGTTGTTATCTCAAATATACTATCGTTCAAAAGTTTGTGGTCAGAAAGACTTACAAAAAATTAATAGTTTTATTCAGCAAGGATACATTTAATTGATCAAAAGTGACGGTAAAGACAGTTATGATGTTATAAAAGCTTTCTATTTCAAATAAATGCTGTTTTTTTGAACTTTCTGTTCATCAAAGAATCCTGAAAAATAAAATGTATCACAGTTTGCACAAACATATGAAGCAGCACAACTGTTTTCAACATTGATAAACTTTTGAATGGCAGTGTGTAAATGTTTATTTCATTTGTTATACAATATTGTGACATTTGGAAGCCCAATAAAATAATTAGTCACAAATGAGATATTAAAAACCATAGCTGATTTGGGAGTTGGGAGCATGTCAGTAAGGAAACATGTCATGCAATGGATGCAGCATCTGTATTAATGGTAAATTTGTTCAAATTATTGTTATGTTTTTGTAAATTTGCAATAAAACTAAATTGTTTGGACAAAATACCATATTACTGTACAATTACAACAGAATATATGTGACCATGGACAACAAAACCAGTCATAAGGGTCGATTTTTTAAAATTGAGATTTATACATTATCTGAAAGCTGAATAAATAAGCTTTCCGTTGATGTATGGTTTGTTAGGATAGGACAATATTTGGCCGAGTGCGATTAATATTTGAGGGTGCAAAAAAATAAAAATATTGAGAAAATCGCCTTTAAAATTGTCCAAATGAAGTCCTTAGCAATGCATATTACTAATGATAATATATTTTTGATATATTTACGGTAGGAAATTTACAAAATTTCTTCATGGAACATGATCTTTACTTAATATCCTAATGATTTTTGGCATAAAAGAAAAATCTATCATTTTGACCCATACAATGAATTGTTATTGGCTATTGCTACAAATATACCCGTGCTACTTAAGACTGGTTTTGTGCTCCAGAGTTACATATGATGATTCAATTTACAGCACCTTCACAAGTTGAATAGAAACATAAAAAAGCAAAAACACACCCGATGCACATTCATTATTCATCATTTTGTAGATATAGAGTTGAAAAATCTTACTCCAACCAAACTGATTTGAACGCACCTGAGGTCATATTCCACGAAAAAACATAGAAATTCATTTTTATCTTGTGTGTGTGTGTGTGTGTGTGTGCATATGTTGGAATGGATTTGAAACAGCAGCATTATCTCCAGCACAAACTTTTATAGCAGGACAGTTTGGCTTCTACACAAACACGCACATCATCTTCCTCATGTGCCGCTGTGTGCAGCTGCTCTGGGCAGAGGCTGATAACACCTGCTATTGTGATGCCATGCATTACCAGCTGAACTGAATGCACAATGGTTGCCCCTGGTTACACCAGCCTACTTTAACCAGACAGCAGGTGCAGGTTTCATGTGCTGCTGTGTTAAGACCCTTTCACATGACTTACATCAACACACCTCGACATACGGGTCATGTGCTGCTTTGACCTGTGTGTGAAAACCTGCTCAGTTCCAAAATCTAGTTAGCTGCCCTGCTGTCTGCTGCCTACATAGTGAGCATGCTGACTAAAATGGAGCTGTGTACATCATTGTGAAATGCGCAGTTGAATTTATTGGTATTATGTTGGTAAGCTGCTGTAATGCATAAAACTGCACAGCACACAGAAATATTGGGGAACATTGTCATTATTTAAACTACATTTACACTACAAATAATTAAGTACAAGTCACTTCTGTTCACCAAGGCTGCATTTATTTGATCCAAAATACAGTAAAAACAGTAAAATTGGGAAATATTATTACAATTTAAATGTTGGAATGATTTCTGAAGGATCATGGACACTGAAGACTGGGGTAATGATGCTGAAAATTCAGCTTTGATCACAGGAATTTAAAAATATATTCAAATAGAAAACAATGATTAAAAATTGTAATAATATTTCACAATATTTCAGTTTTTACTGTATGTTTTATTAAATTAACGCGTTGAGCAAAAGAGACTTAATTATTCCAAACTTTTGAGTGGTAGTGTAACTATTGCAGTGCTTTTGGGTATTTTTATACTAATAAGTGATAATTTCCTGCATACTTCTCTTCATATGTTTGATTGATTTTTTCACTCAGCTTGTTGCTGGAGCACGTCTGTGATGCCTCAACATGTTTCCTACATAGGCAACTCACTAGGTTTTGGAACTAGATTTCAGTTCCATCTCTTTTTGCACAGTATGGGTTCAAATGTTATCAAGTGCACACTGTCGTTTGAGTGTGCTGACTGTCAAGTCACTTTGCCACCCACAGATTTCTGCATCGTGACATTGCTCTGGTCCGGCACCCCCTGCAGGCAGCTGTGCACCTCTGGAATCACATTACAGCCAAACTGTGTGGCACGACAGCCACACACACACGCACACTTCGGTAATCTTGTTTACCGTAGTTTTCTCTGGAGAAAACGAGAATGGCCCGTTTAATATCCAAACCCTTGGCGGGGCTGAATGTTTCCATGCTGCATTTATTTACGCATTTTTAGCACATCTCTGAAAGTGGCGAGATTAAAACTAGACTTTTACACTTTCTGAAGAAAATGAATGGTGACCCGTGCAAATGTTTTTCTGGGTGGTAGCTGACAGGGTTAATTATAGTGGATTGGCTCCTTCCTTTAATGCTTTCATTTTTGTCTGCAGGTATTCCGAAGAAGAAATCCGACAGAAGGTTGGAACGTTTCGGCAGATGCTGATGGAGAAGGAGGGTGTGATAACTCGAGAAGGCTTGCACCCACGTCCACCGTGAGTCAATCACACATGATGTGTGTCAGACAGTAAATGAGCAAACGATTGATCTGCTCTGATCTTATCTTCCAAACGTAATTGAATATAGTGTGTGTTTCCTAGAGACAGTATTGGATAGCATTTGTGTGCGTGATTAATGATAACGCTGACCAGCACTGATAGAAACCATCCATAATACAAATCTCAGTGCCAGTGAATTGATAGTGGATGTTTAATAGATAAATGTACATGAAATACATTTACTAGAACTAGAAACACCCTTATTTATGTAACTGGCTGGAAAACCATTTAGCTAAATAATGCAATGCAAAAATGCTTCACAGGGATTGAAATAAATTTTTCTTTCTGGTTCATTTACACCAACTGTCTGAATAAACTGATTCACTAAAATGAATCTTTGGGAAATGCCTACTCCATTTATTATCTGCCGACGAACACAGAAACGTTATAGCACTAATGCATCAAAATGAAGAGCAAATGATGAAGGTTAGAGGCTTTAGCTATATTGTGTATTTTATAATCTCATGTTGCCATGGAGGATAATGGGAAATGTAGCTTTGCTGCCTAGCATAAAGACAAGTCATAACGTTGGCTTACATGAAGTCATGTTGAAATAGGTTCCGAAATAAAATGCCACATATAGGCCTAATGTGTTTGCTTCAGCCGTACACATACAAACTTTCTTAGCTTGTGGGTGCAGGTCCTTTATCAGAAGCAGAAGGAGATGATCATGATTTAATACTCTTTACAGATCACAAATGACCCTGTGTTAATGCCGTAGCACAGCCCCAAGGAAACCTCAGCAACCATACATTACCTCCTTCACCCAGAGACCAATCTAATTAAAAAATCCTTTTCATCTTAAATCTAACCTCCTTTTTCTGGCCATTCTGTCCACAAGAATTCAGAGTCTGAGCCATTGTAGCTCTATCAACACAACATCTTAGAAACCTTCTGTTCTTCCAGAGGACCATTATATTGCCATTTTACCCTTCTGTTTTATCACAGGACCCTTATGTTGTGATTTAACCCTTGTGTTCCATCATAGGACCCTTCCAGTATGTTGTCATTTAACCCTTCTGTTCTGTCACAGAACCCTTATGTTATCGTTTAACCCTTCTATTTCATCACAGGGCCCTTATGTTGTCATGTAACCGTTCTGTTCTGTCACAGAACCCTTCCAGTATGTTGTCATATAACCCTTCTTTTCTGTCACAGAACCCTAATTTTGTCATTTAACCCTTCTGTTTAATCACAGGAATCTTATGTTCTTTTCTGTCACAGAACCCTAATTTTATCATTTAACCCTTCTGTTTCATCACAGGGCCCTTATGTTGTCATTTAACCGTTCTGTTCTGTCACAGAACCCTTACATTATCATTTAACCCTTCTGTTTAATCACAGGATCCTTATGTTTTGATTTAACCCTTCTGTTCCTTCATAGGACATTTCCAGTATGTTGTCATTTAACCCTTCTTTTCTGTCACAGAACCCTTATGTTATCATTTAACCCTTCTATTTCATCACAGGGCTCTTATGTTGTCATTTAACCGTTCTATTCTGTCACAGAACCCTTATATTATCATTTAACCCTTCTGTTTAATCACAGGATCCTTATGTTTTGATTTAACCCTTCTGTTCCTTCATAGGACATTTCCAGTATGTTGTCATTTAACCCTTCTTTTCTGTCACAGAACCCTTATGTTATCATTTAACCCTTCTATTTCATCACAGGGCCCTTATGTTGTCATTTAACCGTTCTGTTCTGTCACAGAACCCTTACATTATCATTTAACCCTTCTGTTTAATCACAGGATCCTTATGTTTTGATTTAACCCTTCTGTTCCTTCATAGGACATTTCCAGTATGTTGTCATTTAACCCTTCTTTTCTGTCACAGAACCCTTATGTTATCATTTAACCCTTCTATTTCATCACAGGGCCCTTATGTTGTCATTTAACCATTCTGTTCTGTCACAGAACCCTTACATTATCATTTAACCCTTCTGTTTAATCACAGGATCCTTATGTTTTGATTTAACCCTTCTGTTCCATCATAGGACCCTTCCAGTATGTTGTAATTTAACCCTTATTTTCCGTCACAGAACCCTTCCAGTATGTTGTCATTGAACCCTTCTTTTCTATCACAGAACCCTAATTTTGTCATTTAACCATTCTGTTCTGTCACAGAACCCTTATATTATCATTTAACCGTTCTGTTCCATCATAGGACCCTTCCAGTATGTTGTCATTTAACCCTTCTTTTCTGTCACATAACCCTAATTTTGTCGTTTAACCCTTCTTTTTCATCACAAGATCCTTATGTTTTGATTTAACCCTTCTGTTCCATCATAGGACCCTTTCATTATGTTGTCATTTAACCCTTCTTTTCTGTCACAGAACCCTAATTTTATCATTTAACCCTTCTGTTTCATCACAGGGCCCTTATGTTGTCTTTTAACCATTCTGTTCCATCATAGGACCCTTCAAGTATGTTGTCATTTATCCCTTCTCTTATGTCACAGAATCCGTATCATTTAACCCATCTGTTTCATCACTGGGCCTTTATGTTGTCATTTAACCCTTCTGTTCCATCACATAACCCTTATGTTGTCTTTTAACCCTTCTTTTTAAATTTTTATTTAACCTTTATTTAACCAGAAAATAAAAACTCTTGAGATTTAACATTTAGAGGGTCCTGGCCAAGACAGGCAGCACACATAGTTAAACATAAAAACATTTAAACAAATCAAAATGCATTAATTCACATAAACAATACACATCAATCAAAGTACAAGTACAACTGAGTAAATCCAAGACAAAATCATTTAAAATGCACAAGAGGCAAAATTTAGCTGGTTTCAGATGGTGCAGAATTACTAAACACCCTTTTACCCATATTTGTACACATTTTCTTTTATGTCATAGGACTGTCAGGCTGTTTATAAAAGCACGTTTGCAGAAGCAGGATGGTGACATTTACCACTGTGATGAAGAAGCTGGTCATTATAGCTTTAGATAAGATCTCCTGTAGTAGTGAAATGCTAATTTTAATTGATCAAGACACGTTAGGAAGGATAATGAGGATAAGTTAAGGCTTTATAATGAGGGAGATAGATTATAAAAAGTGAGTGTGACAGAAAAATAGATCTGTTAGTACCTTACCAGGAATTCCTGTAAAAGCTGGCACCCTCATTATTATCACCCTTTTCTGTTTCTAAGAAATATTTCTTAGAAGAGAGTTTCTTATTGGTTTTAGAAATTATTGGTAGGGTAAATAAATAGATGTTGACTTCACCCAGATAAAAATGTTTTTACTCACAGGTTGCTCTTTCATAGATCAGCTTTGTCTCAGATGTTTCTTGTAAATCCCTTAGGAAAAATAAAATTAAGACTTTCATTTCTGATAGCCAGTATTGGGCAAGTTACTCTGAAAACGTAATCAAATTACTGATTACTGATTACTCCTTTTAAAAGTAATCAAGTTACTGTTCTGATTACTTTATTTCAAAAGTAATTAGTAATTAGTTACATTACCAGTTACGTTACTTTTTTCTACATTAAATTTATGAAATCCCAGCATACACGCTCCCGATTAATATTTGTTATTAAAGCATCAACATTCACAGAACACTGTTATTTTTAACTAAAGCAAGCGGCTGCTGCGTGCATGGTTCGGCATGGCAGAATGGCAGCAAAGAGCGCTGCATTTATAATCTCTAAAAGACATCTGAGAGGATTCATGAGCACGCAAATTTCAGCACTGCATTGCTCAACGCTGCAAACACGTGTTATAGCCTAAATAGAAACTCTGAATACGCTTGCACCTGTTAATCGTTTATATTTGATATTAGTTCATGTAGCTTTTGTGCAATAGATGAATAACAATTTATTTGTTTTAGATATTTTATGTTTAGATATTTCTATTTTGCGGGAGTCCCGTGAATCATTTTATTCTCCCGCATCCCGCACACACACACCAGTCTCTGCACTCACCTATCAAGTCTTGTCCCGCGCCGCTCTCTGTTGCGTCGGGTCTCGCGGGAGCAGGTTGACTCGACAGTGCGTGTGCTACATCCTTTTGACAATCTCCAGATTATAAAACACTGCATTCTGTCAGCAATGTAACGCGGCAGTAATGTATAGAGACCTCGGCTTGTAACTTTACTCTAATTACTATTTTGAAAATTATAACGCGTTAAATTACTCCGTTACTAAAAAAGTAATCAAATTACAGTAACGCGTTACTAAGTAATGCGTTACTGTCCAACACTGCTCACAGTTTGAGACATTGCAAGAATGAATCATAATAGCTCATTACTGCATTTTAGACCAGCGCAGGTCATGACCTTTGACATTTACCTCCTGCATGCACAGGATCAGGCTGCTTCCTCACGGGGATGAAGATCATGTGGAAAACGCTGCGTACATTGATGGCTATGAGGAAGACTATGATTGGGATGGAGAATATTACAAGCAAGATTCAACTGCCTACGATGAGTGCAGGTAAAAAGCTGAGAAAGGAAGAACACACAGCGTCTCCTCTGAGCTCAACACCTACAAGCACCCTGAGAGAAATTCTAGAGGAAGCTATTGTTATATTAAGCATAATTGATCCTTCAATATGCTCCGTCCTCCTTGGTTACAGTTGCTAGCTTTCTACAGAACATCCCATAGAAATGAACTCGAGATTTATGTGAACTTGTTCATATTCAGAAAAAAAGATGCCCATAAAGTGCTAAAAATGGATTAACTATTATTGTTGTTGTTATTTAATATTAAAAAATAATATTAAATATTATTGTTAAATATTAAATATGGAGCAATCATGGGTAATTTTACATGTTTAATTTGCAAACAGAAAAACATATTTCAAAGTATGAATGTCAAGATTTATTTAAAGATTTGGAAAAGAACATGCTGCTTAAATCCTCTGTGGGTACCCTGGGTTCTCCTACTATTGACCTGAAAACGAGATAACCATAATTTGATTTGTATAATTTATATATGATTCAGTTTAAAACCGATCTCGCAGCTCCTCAATATAATTATGTTTTCTTAACCTCATGTACTTTTCAAACAGGTTTTTTTTCCCACAAAAATTGTAAACATAAGCTTGATTGAAATTTCTGTAACTTAATAAATACTATTGAAATCATCTTTTTATGCAGTTTAATGCAAAATTCATTAATTTCTCACATTGCACTGAAGCTGTCTAAATTCGATATGGTGCAATATCAATCGAGTGGTTGTCACTGCATGCAAACTATATCAATATCATGCATTTGTACACAAGAAAAACAACAACAACAACAACAACTGCAAGCCAGGAGCTTTCATTCTCAAAAACATCATCAACAACAAAATGCTTGCTGATGATGAGAAAAATAACTTTGCTTTCTAAAAATAATTAACAGTGTAACAGATTGGATTACTTATATTAGGAGTAACATAATGTAAAACATTAATAATTTCCCCCAACATATATATATATATATATATATACTGCATTTGTTTTACTCCATTTCTTGTCTTCTACTCTAGATCTAAGAGGAAATCCAGCAGATCACCTTCCCCTCGGCCAAAGAAGAGGAAAAAGAAGAAGGCAAGAAGACACAGTCGGTCAGTTTGCTTTCTGTGATTTAATGCAGTGCAGCATCATGTTCTGAAAAGTCAGTATACTGTGCATAGGATGCATATGTTCTGTATGCAATGCATAGAATACCTAATAACCTACAACACCGACCGGACGAGCAGTATATAACAGAAACACTGTATCCAGCAATGCAGTGTGCTCAAATTAATCTGTAATTGCCAGTGTGATCTCTTACTTGACTCATTTTGAGTTTTTTGAGCCAAAAATTGAAATGTAATATTTAGAGGTTTGTTCAGATTACACAAATCCAATGTATAAGCAGTAGTACTAGTAATGCTTGACATACTTTATCAAGAAACAAAAATTCGAGAGTGAAAAAGGTCAAGAAGAACATTTAAATATAATTGAATGAAAAAATGTGACGGCATGTGTTTGTGTGATATTTCATTGTTGTTGTGTTTGTGTGACCCACAGAGCTGATAGCCCATCTCCAACCCGCAGAGACAAGAGGAAGAAAAGCGTAAAGAAGCACAAAAGAGACAGGTGTGTGTGTGTGTGTGTGTGTGTGTGTGTTTGTGTGTCAATCACACAGGTGTACATCATTTGCCGATCAATTAACACTGATTTCCCAGCCAGTATTTATTAGAGTATGCAAATTTTCGGTATTCATGCATGCCACACAAATACCATCATAACCTATACATTAGCCAAAATCTGCGTTATGCACAGAGCACATTGCATGAGATATTGTATCCCACGATGCAATGCACTAAATCTAAACTTCCATTTCTAATGAGACGAATAAACTGACCATGATTTTAACCTCTACTTTAAATATCTGTTTTTATATCTGTATTTTATCATATTGACCTGCTATTTGCTTAGCTTTCAAAGGTTTCACACACAAAACTGGATTAAAAATCAAAATAAAATTTCTGTTTCCGTGATGATGACTGTCTGGAAATTCTCCAAAATAAACCTGTAGCATACAATCTAAAAAATAATTCAGTGGCTATGTACTGTACTCTGAATATCACTTAAGTGAAGTTGAACATAGCAAAATAAATGCCTAAAAATCCAACAGGTGATTTTGTATAAAATTTGTGATTTGTATTCGAGTAACAAATTATATTTTTAAGATATACTTAATATTTTTATGCTTAATATGTTAAATATCAATCAGTATATTCAAGAATGGATTATGTTGATCAGTTTCAAGAACTAAAATTTTTACTCATTCTATATCAGTATTCTATATTTTAACAACAACTTACGAAATGAGTTGGAACTGGACACGATTAACAATCGCATGCAGACTTTTGTATTACATTCTGAGAACAGTCTCAGATTCTAATATTAACAGAAAATGGCTTGGGCAGATTTAAACTGTTCTTGTTAATATTTTATTATCAGCATTTGTATTTTGACCAGAAGCATCAAGGACTAGAGCAAACTCAACTCAATGTCCAAAAATAGCACCAGGCATGAACAAGAAAAGCCTGCTTTACACAAAGACCTTTCTGCATTCATCAAATATTCATGATATTGTTATGTCAGAAATATCGGCAGTATTTTGTGCCTTTACAGTCTTAAAAAATGTCCTTGTCTAAATGTTGATAAACGGACGTGTCAGCATTTTAGATGCTTTGGTTTCTTTCTATTATTGCACTTAATGTGTGTATATCCGTGTATCACTATGCAGGTTTCTTCCGAGTTTCCTCTTGTCATGACCTCTACTCTATTAAAATTCATAAGGTGTTTTTTTACATAGCAGTCTGTTTTGAAAATGCTATATGATTCTCTGTATAATATAGTGGTCTTAACATAGAGTTCCTGTAGAGCACAGTGCTAGCAATTCTAAGGTCATGCGTTTAATTCCCAAGGAACACAAACTGATAAAATATGAAGCTTGTATGTAATGCTAGTCACTGTGGATAAAAGCATCTGACGAATTAATAATTTATTCTGAATTTCCTGCCCACAGTCTGATAGAGTTTCATATGGCCTCTTAAGTGTTTATTCAGTTTTTACTTCATGTATTTTGGCTTGTGCCTCTAGTGTAAAGATATAAGAGATACATTTTTTTATTTATCTAATTTATTATATATATATATATATATATATATATACACTGCATTTGTTTTACTCCATTTCTTGTCTTCTACTCTAGATCTAAGAGGAAATCCAGCAGATCACCTTCCCCTCGGCCAAAGAAGAGGAAAAAGAAGAAGGCAAGAAGACACAGTCGGTCAGTTTGCTTTCTGTGATTTAATGCAGTGCAGCATCATGTTCTGAAAAGTCAGTATACTGTGCATAGGATGCATATGTTCTGTATGCAATGCATAGAATACCTAATAACCTACAACACCGACCGGACGAGCAGTATATAACAGAAACACTGTATCCAGCAATGCAGTGTGCTCAAATTAATCTGTAATTGCCAGTGTGATCTCTTACTTGACTCATTTTGAGTTTTTTGAGCCAAAAATTGAAATGTAATATTTAGAGGTTTGTTCAGATTACACAAATCCAATGTATAAGCAGTAGTACTAGTAATGCTTGACATACTTTATCAAGAAACAAAAATTCGAGAGTGAAAAAGGTCAAGAAGAACATTTAAATATAATTGAATGAAAAAATGTGACGGCATGTGTTTGTGTGATATTTCATTGTTGTTGTGTTTGTGTGACCCACAGAGCTGATAGCCCATCTCCAACCCGCAGAGACAAGAGGAAGAAAAGCGTAAAGAAGCACAAAAGAGACAGGTGTGTGTGTGTGTGTGTGTGTGTGTGTGTTTGTGTGTCAATCACACAGGTGTACATCATTTGCCGATCAATTAACACTGATTTCCCAGCCAGTATTTATTAGAGTATGCAAATTTTCGGTATTCATGCATGCCACACAAATACCATCATAACCTATACATTAGCCAAAATCTGCGTTATGCACAGAGCACATTGCATGAGATATTGTATCCCACGATGCAATGCACTAAATCTAAACTTCCATTTCTAATGAGACGAATAAACTGACCATGATTTTAACCTCTACTTTAAATATCTGTTTTTATATCTGTATTTTATCATATTGACCTGCTATTTGCTTAGCTTTCAAAGGTTTCACACACAAAACTGGATTAAAAATCAAAATAAAATTTCTGTTTCCGTGATGATGACTGTCTGGAAATTCTCCAAAATAAACCTGTAGCATACAATCTAAAAAATAATTCAGTGGCTATGTACTGTACTCTGAATATCACTTAAGTGAAGTTGAACATAGCAAAATAAATGCCTAAAAATCCAACAGGTGATTTTGTATAAAATTTGTGATTTGTATTCGAGTAACAAATTATATTTTTAAGATATACTTAATATTTTTATGCTTAATATGTTAAATATCAATCAGTATATTCAAGAATGGATTATGTTGATCAGTTTCAAGAACTAAAATTTTTACTCATTCTATATCAGTATTCTATATTTTAACAACAACTTACGAAATGAGTTGGAACTGGACACGATTAACAATCGCATGCAGACTTTTGTATTACATTCTGAGAACAGTCTCAGATTCTAATATTAACAGAAAATGGCTTGGGCAGATTTAAACTGTTCTTGTTAATATTTTATTATCAGCATTTGTATTTTGACCAGAAGCATCAAGGACTAGAGCAAACTCAACTCAATGTCCAAAAATAGCACCAGGCATGAACAAGAAAAGCCTGCTTTACACAAAGACCTTTCTGCATTCATCAAATATTCATGATATTGTTATGTCAGAAATATCGGCAGTATTTTGTGCCTTTACAGTCTTAAAAAATGTCCTTGTCTAAATGTTGATAAACGGACGTGTCAGCATTTTAGATGCTTTGGTTTCTTTCTATTATTGCACTTAATGTGTGTATATCCGTGTATCACTATGCAGGTTTCTTCCGAGTTTCCTCTTGTCATGACCTCTACTCTATTAAAATTCATAAGGTGTTTTTTTACATAGCAGTCTGTTTTGAAAATGCTATATGATTCTCTGTATAATATAGTGGTCTTAACATAGAGTTCCTGTAGAGCACAGTGCTTGCAATTCTAGAGGATATGTTGAAAAATAAAGTACAACTACAATGACGCATCATTTCTGTGCCTATAAGAGGTTTTAACCAGTGAAACCATCAGTATAACAGCTTGTGAAGAATGTGTCAGTTACGTGACATTTACCTTAGGAAGATAAAACCATCTAATCATATCGCCAAAATTACAAATACATTAGGCCTATACATTTGTGTAGAATATAAACAAGTTTTTATATCAACCATTTAAACGACTATTTCGAGCAATTTTCTTCTGCTCAACTTTAAAAGGATCTCTCCGCTTGGCTCCAGACACTTATAAATGGTGTGAACAACTTGGAATTTTACGCCGACCCCGCTACATACACCGTTCACGGAAGAAACTTCGGACTTATCACTGCTCGTCTTCAATTAGTATTCCGGTTATCTGTACCAACACCCGTGCTTTTAGGAAAACACAACAGGAAAATTGTGTAATCAACTTTGGAAATCTAAGACCATTACGCTTTGATCATGTCCTTGGAAACTGCAATATTGCATCTTCAGATATGCGATGTGCGCTATTGAACACTCGCTCTTTAACTGATAAAGCATCTGTGCTAAATGACATTATCATTGACGCAAACCTGGACGTGCTACTTTTGACGGAAACCTGGCAGGTGCCCAATGACTTTTTTAATTTAAACCTCTTAACACCACCTGGGTACATCTATTCTCACACATATATATGTATTTATAATGTGATTAACACGCTTGATACACACACCAACATGTTGTATATTCCTCCAATTCAATGCAGTCTTCTCTGAACAGCACAGTTCATTTTTTTTATTCATCTCACGTTACTCTGACAGCTTTATAACAGCTTTCTTCTCTCCTGCCTTTTTTTCTATATCAAGAAAACATGACGGGATCCGTCAGGGATGCTTGGGTGCATGTGTATCTGTTTGTGTCAGGTGTATATAATAGCGAACACACTACGGAAACATGCTGGATCATTGTGTCAATGTCTTATTACAGCAGCTTCAATACTGTCAGACTGTGTGTGAGGGGAAAAAGTGGGAAAGAGAGTTAGAAACTGAGCGCAGAAACAGAGTCAGTTTCTTCTGACCAATGTATTATTGAGCAAAGATGACCTACGAAGATCCGACTTCCGGTGTGAGAACGCAGGCGCGCTTGTGCAGCCGCTTCACGCTGGTACCTGTTTGTTTGTTTATTTGCTGATACGTTTTTGGATATGTTTCTGCTGGGATTCGACAGATCTGGATTACTTGGATTATTTTCTGGACTACTTTCTTCACTCAATAAGATTTGGATGACTGACCTGGCCTTTTTCGTGATCCTGTCACACTGATCGGCTGCGAGCCCTCTCCATTCCTTTCCATATCCTCCTCGACATCTGATACAGTGAGTCTCCACTCTCTTTGTCATTTTGTGGTGTCAATCCTCGGTATGGTCGGGTAGCCTTCCCTTCTGTGGATTGTGTGGATAGTGGATTCGATACGGTTCTGGCTAACGTAGTTAAACCGATTAAGTTGTTGTGTGGGCCCCATTGGCTTTTGGACATGTCGACGCGTAACCACTTGCAGGTTTTGTTCTTTGGTCTTTTTGTGCTGCTTTTGGCTGACGTTAATAAAGTGACTTCTCCTTCGTAATATACCATCTTTGTCTACATTCAAGACTCAGCTAAAAACGTATCTTTTTAATATGTATTTTGGATAATGTGGCCTTATGTGTTTTGTATTGTGTATATGGGTGTGCAAATGTTTTGTTTAGCACTATGTAAAGTGACCTTGAGCTATGGAAAGGCACTATATAAATAAAAAATAAACTACTTCTTCTTCTGACAGTATGGACTGAGCAGAGATGTTTGAAGGTTCTGTGTTAAATCACCTCAAAAAAAAAAAAGTTGCTAAAACAGATGTACATACAGTGACCCTCAAAAAATATATAGATATTTCAATCACATTTAAAAATGAATGTCATTGCATTAGATATAAAATATAATTTAAATGCCACATAATCTTTTCTCTTCACTAATGCCACTTTTCTTCATTATTTTTGCTCAGTGTCTTTTAATGCTGATGTTTCTTTGATTTTTAGTGGATGTCTAAAGTCAGTTCTCCTTGAATTATTAACGTGCCACAACACTAGATTTCAAACCAAACAAACGTATTTTTGTCAAATGTTTTGTTTGAAAAGCGTGATTGTGCATCTTTCTTAACTCTTTCCACGCCAGCAGTTTTATTCTAGCTTCATGCATTATTTTTTTATCAACACTTGAATGTGGGTTAGTTTAATGAAAGAAATCATGTTTTCGTCAAATACTACGTCCTGATAAGCACAGCCCTAAACCACTTCCTGGATCGACATTTCATGCGGTAATGTTAGGCAGTTTTGATTTATATGCTGTTTGATGTTTGATGATTGTGTTATTTCTTTATAAGATGATTGCTTCTTCTTTGCCTGTGTTTGATCCAAAGATTCAGTACTCTTTCAGAAGTTATTTAATAGTGCCTCCTACCTTATAACAGTGAAAACTCGTTATTTATTCCTTCTCTTTCTAGCTTGTACTTATTTGAACAATGTCTAGAAACTTGGTATTACAAGCACTTCCTGTATCTGTTTGCCTCTTTAAGAAGAATCGCTTTATGTATCCCCAAATTGTAAGTCGCTTTGGATAAAAGCGTCTGCAAAATGACTAAATGTAAATGTAAATGTGAAACCACAGAAAGCCGGGAAATTCCATCAATGACAGGGAAAGAGTTAACAATAAATGACTTTTGCTTTTGTATTCTGGTATCTAATGCATGACATTCAGACATTTAAAGGCACAATATGTAAGATTTTTTTATTAAAATATCCAAAAACCACTAGAACAGTGTTATATATTTTGCTGACTTGTGTACTTACATTATCCCAAATGTTTCGAAGAATGTTTAAATCCAGAGAAATAAGCCATTTTAACTAGTGACACGGAGCGTGTCCATAGTGTCATTGTGTCGCCTGCCAATGACATCATAACCCCTCGATTTCCGGTTTTGTTTTGTAGAAAACATGGAAACCCCGAAGACGCTTTAATATGTTGTGCGTTTTAATAGACCGGTGACGACCGCACAGAGTAGCATTGTAACAGAACTTTCAAATGTATCTAGAATGATAAAACAGCGCTGCTTTACCCCACATACGCACGACCGGAAGGAGCGGAAGCGCTCGACTGTGGCATAATAAAAGCTCCGCTGCTTTCGAGCCGTGTGTCGCGCTCGTTCAGCGGCCTCGTTTCGCTTCGACGGCTTTCAGCCTCACCCTGCTTCATTCTACTACGTTAATAAATCATTAGCTCATCCATGAACATGATTTCCGAGTCCCGTCGGATTGCATCGGCTGTGGGGATGAAGACCACAGCTCCCATGATTCCACACTCAGTCACAGCGTCATCAAACTACGCCTTTGTTTCTTTCTTTATTTTGAATACGCGCCCTCTAGTGGCGAAAAATTACATATTGTGCCTTTAAGCCTGACTTCAGGTTGAATGTTGAAGCTTAAAACTACAAAATCCACTGATGTAAACAGCAGCAGTTTTCTGGTGGTCATAATCTAATATCTAACCCAGCATTTCCTCTGTCTCAGGTCCACATCTGGCTCAAGGAGGAAGAGGAGACACAGGTAAACACTGATCTAATCCCAGATCTGTTAGATTTTATGGTCTGGGAACTGTGCTGGATTCATATAAATTTTGCAGAGCCAACATCCACTTCACAGTTTGTTCAAGAGCCATCCATTGACATATAAAGTGGCCAGCCACAGATTATTTTGCTTGTATGTGCTGTTTAGTGGCTGATAAATCAAAAATCGATGATACCGCAGTAGTAGACTGGCCTAGAAAACACTCGTTCAATAGCAGTCTGTCTCTTTGAATAGTTGTGCAAACAACACTGAAGAAAACAGCATAAAAGTAATAAGTATTGATCATTTCACAGACATCATTCAGAAAACAAGTCAGAATATGCAGTTCAGCTCATGGACGTCTACACTCTCAGAAAAAATGGTACAAAATGCTGTCACCTTTGAAAAAGGTACACCTTTGCACTTTATTTACCCCTAAAGAGTGCATATTAGTACTTTAAAAGCATATTAGTACCTAAATGGTACATTATAGTACCTTTTGAAAAGGTACTGCCCCGGTGACAACTTTAGTACCTTTTTTCTGAGATTGTAGTGTCTTGAACAAAACTGAGTATCAGAAGTGTTCACTGAAGCGGCTGTACCTTGTAAACTCAACATAATTTAACATAATTCTGTTTTGATTTTAAGACTTTACGCTTATTTAGTTAGATGATTTCCTATTTAGTTAGATGTGTTTGTTTTCTCCTTTCAGATCTGGGAGCCCCAAAAACAAACACAAAGACAAGAACAAACAGAAGAAGAGGTGAGGAATGTTTATTCTGCAGTTTGCTTCTAAAATGCTCAGAATTTTGCTTTCATGCATCTTAATGCCTCAGTCTGACAATAAAAATCCAATGCACTGATTACAGAGTTTAAGGATTGAATGATATTAATTTTCTAAGCAATCAGAGTTGTGATTTTTCACCTGGGATAGTAAGCAAGCACACAGCAACCATCTAGAATACCTTAGCAACTACCTAGCACTGACAACCACTTGAAACATTTTAGAAACCACATAGCAACACCCTGACAACCACCCACAACACCCTAGTAACCGTCTAGAACAACAAAGCAACCACCTAGCAATGCACTGACAACCATTTGAAACATTTTAGCAAATGCATAGCAACACCATAGCAACCACCCACAACGATCTTGTAACCATCTAGATCACAATAGAAACCACCTAGCAATGCACTGACAACCAGTCAAAATCAAATGCATAGCAACACCCAGACAACCACACAACACCATAGTAACCATCTAGAACACCCTGGAAACCACGTAGCAATGCTGTCAACTCAGATCTTTTTAGCAACCACATAGCAACACCCGGCAATCACCGACAACACTCTAGTAATCATGTTATATGCCATAGAAACCATCTAGTAATGCACTGATGGCCACTCAGAACATTTTAGCAAATGCATAGCAACACCCCAGCAACTGCCCACAACACTATCCACCTAGCAATGCACTGACAACCAGTCTAAACATTTTAGCAATCACTTAGTAAAACCCTGACAACTGCTAGCAACACCCTAGTAACCATTTAAAACTCCCCAGCAACCTCCTGGCAATGCCTTGGCAATAGAAACCACCTAGCAATGCACTGACAACCAGTCAAAATCAAATGCATAGCAACACCCAGACAACCACACAACACCATAGTAACCATCTAGAACACCCTGGAAACCACGTAGCAATGCTGTCAACTCAGATCTTTTTAGCAACCACATAGCAACACCCGGCAATCACCGACAACACTCTAGTAATCATGTTATATGCCATAGAAACCATCTAGTAATGCACTGATGGCCACTCAGAACATTTTAGCAACCACATGGCAACACCCCAACAACTACCAAAAGAAACTGTCTAAAACACCATAGTAACCACCTAGCAATGCCTTGACAACCACTCAGAACTTTTTAGCAACTGCAGAGCAACTGCATAGCAACACCCTACTTAAATTACTGGTAGGTTTATTATTTTATATTAATTACTTGTCTTTTGTTGTTATTTTATTAGTTTGTACTGAATGATTGATTGATTACTTAAAACAATGTTTCAAGTTATTAATCGCTTAATGCCATTTTGATGTAATATTTTATCAACTTTGTATAGCCTATACATTTATATAAAATAAGCAAAAGCAACATTTATAATGCTTTTGCTGTTGTCCAATAAAAAACCCAGGCACACGTACCTCTACAAGATGCGTTTAATCAGGGAAATATCTGTTGTGTACAAACATCGGATAAACATCTTTTAAAAGCAGTTTTGCATACATTCTAAATCCTAAACATCTTAAAGACATCTTGTAAATGTCTATATGACATCTGATAGGAAACATCTTGACGTATAGCAGATGAGCAAACACTATAAAAAAATACATCATGCAAATGTAAATGCAGGCATCAAATTGATGTCTCCGTGATGTATGTGTGCTATCAGGGAGCCGTTATTTGTATGTATTTATTTATTTTCTGTTTTGTTATTTCATAAAAAAATAAGAAGAAATGTCCATGTAGGCCGTATGCATGGATTGTTTATGAAAGGAATGAATGGGAATGATGAAACGGACTGTGAGGTGTATGATGAAGCAGTGTGGGTGGAGTGTGTGAGTGTGGAGTGACGTGTGTTTGTGTGTGTGTGTCCCGCAGGTGTTCAGTGGAGTCTCCCAGCAGGAGTTCTCAGCACAGAGGCAGCTGCTGTAGTTCCCGCAGCGGATCCGTCTCCTCCACCGCCAGCGTCTCCAAATCACCCAGCAGGTGCGTCTTATATTCGGCCTCTTATCTCCATTTCACAGGCCCTCCGACAAACCTCCTCTAACAAACATTTACCATGGTGAACATAGTTTCTGCCAAAATACCATAGTTACTACAATAAGACTGTGGTAATGTGGTATTAGTCACCACTGTCATCACAGAAAGGGAATGAATCACAATGACAGAAAGACAGAAAAGCTTCTTACTCCGTTTGAAGGAGATCCTTAGTAATTTATGATGACTTTACTGCAGTAACTATGGCATTTTTTTCCATTAACATGGTTAAATTGTGTAATGACATACACTACATTTGACTATTTCGAAGCTCAAGGCTGCATTTATTTGATCAAAAATACAGTAATGTTGTGAAATATTATTACAGTTTCAAATAACTGCTTTTTATTTGAACATATTTTAAAATATAATTTATTTCTGTGATCAAAGCTGTATTTTCAGCATCATTACTCCAGTCTTCAGTGTCACATGATCTTCAGAAATCATTCTAATATGCTGATTTGCTGCTCAAGAAACATTTCTGATTATTATCAATGTTGAAAACAGTTGTGCTGCTTCATATTTTTGTTGAAACCAGGATACATTTTATTTTTTCAGGATTCTTTGATGAATAGAAAGTTCAGAACAACAGCATTTTTAAAAATGGATATATTGTGTAACATTATGCATTCACTATCAATTTGTTGTGTGCTTGCTGAATAAAAGTATTCATTTCGAAAATTCATTTCTAATGTGATTTCCAAAATAATTTCCCCCCTGCAGTCAATATACATTTTTTAAAGTAATTTTTTTAGTATTAGAGCAACTGCAATATCTATAAATTCAGTTTTAAAAATCTGCATTGGTTCAAATCCCAAATTGATAAAACATTTTCAAAATCCAAATTGATCAAATTTTAAACTCTATTATTTCCAAATGTTAAACATTTAAACAACCTGCAGTATGATAAGCAACATAAAAAAAATAATAGTAAAAAAGATCAAAATAATAGCATTTCACGTCAAAACAGTTGCCAATCCCTGGATAGTTTATTATACGTGATACACGACGAATACACTGCAAAAAAATATAGTCTTACTCAGTATTTTTAACTATCTAAACATTCTTAACATACTCTCTTGAGAAGCAAAATTATTTAAGGTATAAAGTCTTATCTTGTTTTCTGAAATTATGAAAATTAAGTGAGTTTATACTTAAAACAAGAAAAATATCAGCCAGTGGGTTCAGAAAAATCTACTTAATTCAAAGGGGAAACAAGTTTTATTTTTCTTACCCCATTGGCATGAAGCCACTTAATTTGAATAAAGCTTTCAGAAAGCAATACTTTATATGTTATGTCATTTTGCTTATCAAGCAAATGCATCTTCATTTAAGAATGTGTAAATATTTTACTGAAAAATAAGACAAAAATAGTATACTAAGTAAATTATTTTCAGCAGTGCACTGCCATTGTACTTGTGAGTGAAGCGCTAAACTCAACCCATTTCAATCTGACCTCTCAAACCAGATCAAATGCAAAGTGCAGGAACGATTGGCACAAACAGGAAGGAAGTCACTCCAGCCACAGCCCACCGCCGCCCCTCAGCGCTGACCAGCCAATCACGTGGCACAATGGCAACCATAGCGTCCGTGTCCGCAACGGCAAAGATTCGGGAGCCAATCACATGGAGGGGAATAAAGGGAACGATGTATGTAGTCTCCTCTACTTTAACTCCATCTGTTCTCTGCCGTTTACACTACTAATCCCACACACACACACACACACACACACCACGTTCAACTGATTCAGTCATATCTGTGTGAGCTGACTCTAAATATCTCTTTTCCCTCTTTGGCTCCATTCCGTGAGTTTTTCTGTTCTCAAGCCATTTTTGTGTTTGTTGGGAAGGGGTTTTGTTTTGTCGAAACAGATGTCCATCATTTTCCTTCCGTAATAATGTCATGCTTTATTTCACGTACAAGCCATGTTGACTTTTTCAGTTCTAGAAAGAGAAGGAATGGAAAAGCTGAGGACATGTTTAAAAGGTTTTTTTTTTTTACAGTGGAAACTAAAATGCAACCAATTGTTGAATATGTCCATCCCAAAGACAAACTGATGGTTGTGGCATCTTGCGACATGCAGTACTATTATTTTACATAATAATATACTAATTCAGTGGCTAGTGTTGGATAACGTCCCATGAAGGAAACATTCCATGCCTCAACCAGATTAATTATAGATATTTTGGTAACACTTTTGCTTCATTTGTTAACATTAGTTAACTAAATTAGTTAACATGAACTAACAATGAACAATGTAAATGGGTGCCATCAGAATGAGAGTCCAAACAGCTGATAAAAACATCACAATAATCCACAAGTAATCCACACCACTCCAGTCAATCAGTGAATGTCTTGTGAAGCCAAAAGCTGCGTGTTTGTAAAAAACAAATCCATCATTAAGATGTTTTTAACTTCAAACCGTTGCTTCTGGCTAAAATACAAATCCATAATCCATAATAACGCTTCCTCCATTGAAACAGTCCATCTTCTGTTGTCTCTCACATCAAAATCCACCCACATATTTGTTCAGAGCTGTTTTGGACTGTTTTTGGCTTGTAAACGGTGCTTGATCTGTGCAGATTTCTCTCCTGATTCAGATTAGATGACTTTTGACTGGAGAAAGCTATATTATGGAGAGAGGACTTGTATTTTAGCCAGAAGCAACGGTTCAAAGTTAAAAACATCTTAATGATGGATTTGTTTCTTACAAACATGCAGCTTTTGGCTTCTCAAGACATTCACTGATGGACTGGAGTGGTGTGGATTACTTGTGGATTATTGTGATGTTTTTATCAGCTGTTTGGACTCTCATTCTGACGGCACCCATTCACTGCAGAGGATCCATTGCTGAGCAAGTGATGCAATGCTACATTTCTCCAAATCTGATGAAGAAACTAATGATGAAGAATCTACATCTTGGATGGCCTGAGGGTGAGTATATTTTCATTCATGGGTGAACTATTCCTTTAAGGCATTGTGAACTAACATGAACAAACAAGTAATGATTGTATTTCTATTAACTAACATTAACAAAATATTAATAAATGTTCATTGTTAGTTCATGCAACTAATGCTAACGAATGAGGCCTTATTGTAAAGTGTTACTGCTATTTTTAAAATCAGTCTGAACTTCAGATATAAATCATATAAAAACGCTTTTTGTTTTGTAGCTTTTTGCTTATCTTGTACATTTTATTGTATACCACAAAATGTCAGAGCAGTATATTAAAAAGACAGTGAGGAGGAATGAATTGCGGCAATCATCTTTTATATAGTAATAGTGCCACATTAATTGAATTTATGCCCAAAAGAATGACGACATATGACATATTTTGATTGTTAAATGATTATTTATCTAATCTTTGACCTGCGTTTGGAGAGACTCTTGTTCAGATATCTGGTCACACTTACTATATCTGGGACGGTTTGCATGCAGTTTTTCAGAAGTTCTCATGCTCTCTCTCTCTTTCCTTTCATTTGCTCAATTCATCCCTCTGTTTTGTTGATTTCTTGACCTCTGTGAATTCACATGATCTTTTCCCACAAATAAATGCCCAAACTTTTCTGTCTTGTTTGTGTAAAAAGCACTCATATGATTTGGAACTGGACCGAGTAGATTAAATGGGTATGTCTACTAGATTTTCTTGTCAATACAGTTGAAACTCTCATTTTCTGCTCAGTTTTACCGTAGCCACCCTTTTCCAGATGTGTATCAGGTGTTTAAAGAGCCGATGATCTGTGACCTGCAATCAGATCGTCCCATATTATTGATAATTTCTTTAATGTAAGGTGAAGAACTATTAATCAAGAGAGGTGTCATCAGACGCTTTTAGCCAATCAGCCGTCATTCCTGGTTCTGCTGAGAGGATGAATGAGTCTGAATGTTACAATCACAGATAAGAAATATGTGGATGCTGCATTTGGCGGATCAGGATTCATCATTAGCACTGCCATCTTGGAAAGGTCAATGGATTTAAATATTATATTGTCCTTTATAAATAGTTTATCGTATTCTTCAGTTTATGGAGTGTGTTTCAGATTAGGAATTTTGATTGAATTTATTTTAGTTTAACAAACAGGTAGCTAAGTATTTTAGACACAATGTTGACTGTTCTATTTCACCAAAGAAAATAGTTCCAAACAACGATCAGAACAGAAGTATTGCGCATTCTCCGAGCAACACTCTGCATTTTTGTTACTGAATGATTCTGCCAACTCTCTCGAGACAGATAAGCAACATGCACATTTAAGTATGTAAAAGCTGATAGAACACTGATGAAAAAATTGATGATATTTTGGTTTCTTTTTTACATTAAACACCTTAAAGGTGCTGTATGTAGGATTGACACCGAGTGGTTGAACTAGGTATTGCAGTCCAAATTCAAAATATTGGAGAGGGTTTTTTTCACCCGGCCCCTCCTCCTAAGACTTGACTCACACGCAGGTTGCCAGATTGACACCAACAGCAACGAGCGCACTTGACGATGAATGAAATGAAATACGCTGTGTTTTCCGCCAACTGGCAACCCGGGGTGCCGAAATACAATTGGGTAAACTGGCAGTGGGCGGGTTTCACAAACCAAAACATTTCATTCCATTTTCAAAGCAGAATAACTGACTGTAGCATTGTTTTTCAGATAAACTAGCATGTTTCTTAAATATCTGCAAACATATTATGGAATTTGTATGCTTTAGTAGAGTCAAAAACTTACATACAGCACCTTTAAATATTACATATACGTATGTAACATAATGTGTATTTCCATCACAGGTTTGCTCTTAAATTTCACATAAGGTGGTATTAAAAAGGTCCTAAAAAGGCTTAAATTTAACTTGCTCATATCTGTAGACACCCTGAAATATAGTAATATATGTTTTGTTAAAACATAATATATTTGTTCATTTTATTTATTTATGACCCTGTAACTTTAAGCAGTCCGAGCTCAATGATAACTATATAATTTATAAGAGTGTTTTACCAATACTCGTCTGCAATAAGCAGAATTGTATGGCGATTCATAACTTATTATTTAGATTCGTTTATTCATATTGACCTTTCCAATATGGTGGAAATGCTGATGCATTGTGGTCATTAGAACGATTGCTAATTTGATAATGCTTTTAAATACCAATAAGAGTGTAATCCTGCAACATTACCCCCCCCCCTCCAAATTTCCTCCAAAATCAACATAGAAAATGCAAAAACATAAAAGAAAATGGGCCTGTTAATACTGCATCTGTATCTGTGGTCACAACAGGCTACAGATTCATGAATTCCCTCTTGGGTAACGGCTGACAAATCTCCACAGACAAGAGCCGGTTCAATGCCATTGGTGATTTCAGACGGTTTTCATACATTGGTTTCTAATGCTCACTTTTCACTTGCACTTGATATATAAATATACATTCTTATAGTGTAACTAGGTGTTTGTTTCCTTCCTGTCAACATTTGAGTGGTGTAATGTACGTCTAGATGTTTGACAGGGACAAACGGATGCTCTGTAAACATTAGCCAACAGCAAACTACGCTAACTAGGGTCATTTGGTAAAGTTGTTACACTAAAAGGGACCCAAGCCATTTGGATTCTCTTCCTAAGCGAATGTGGCATCTTTGCATCCTTTGTTGAAAGACTTTTGACAATTGCTGAGAGCAAAACTCTACTTTTAGATTTAGCAACTGCCGAGCACTAAATTCTCATTGCGCAGACCAATTGATAACGATACGGCTTAATGAACGTGACTGGGGTCCCTTTGAGATGTTAGTCGTCCATCCTAGAAGTGACCGCCCTCCACCCAACACCCCTCTCCCTTCACCCGTTCATCTGTGCTGTCAGTTGTCCCGCCATGCTTTCTCTTTTCCCATTAAACCACATTGCGCATGCATGGCCATCGATATTTACTTTCCTTCTAGCAAATTGGATTTGTTGAGATTTTGTCGCACCCTAACGCTCCTTAACGTACGGTAGAATGTGGCTGCACATGTGTCCAAGCGAAAAAGACAGCAATTCATGTAGATTGCTTTGGGGGTTTCTTATTTCTGATTCATTTTGTTTGGGTTCTTTGTCGTTTTTGATTTTTCCTTTTGTATGTCCACTCTTTTGTTTTGCTTCGTTTCGTTGGAATTGTCTCCTTTAGTCTGTGGATCAATTATCTTAGCCTGGATACTAAAAGAATTCATTGTCTTTTTCCCATTTGGCTGCAGAGAATTTTCCTTTCTCCTTTTTGTTTTTCCTTTTTCTTCCTTTGTTTTGTTGATATTGCATACGTGTCACTGATTGAAGCGGAAGGTAGGTAATGCTCTGCCTACGCACGTGGAGAATGTGACAAGCACCCTAGCTTGACATCAGTGTCTCTCTCTCTTTTTCTCTGTTTATCTGAGGAAAACCAAAGGTTGGCGGGTTGTTTTTCATTGTTTTCCTTTTAGAACTGTTTGCTCTATTTTCATTCTTTTTTCTTTCGATCTGAAATCTACCTTTGCTTTCATGCTTCAGTCTTCAGTACACTGCCCTCCCCACAGGTCCATCTCTTGTCTGCGTTTTATTTGATTTTTCTTATTATTTTTCGGTATAATGCATTTCCTGTCTGTGCCGCATTCCTTTTGTCTTTGGTGAAATGGTACATGTCTTATGATTTGATCACTTTCCCTCCTTTTTATTTTTGGGATACACAAGGGCTGTTTCTGAAGTATCTGGGGTTTACGTTCAGCTGTGTTATTTTTTTATATACATATATATATATGATATTATTAGTTGTTTTTTGTGTGTTTGAGGTCGATCAGAAATCCTTGCCTTCCAATGGTAATAAAAAAGAAACAGATGAATAGTTTAACACATTGACATTGCTTTGCTCCGTATAATATTTTAGCCTCAATTTTCAATTCTGCTGCTAAAGATGATTGGTTTCAAGTTTAATTTATTTATAAAGCACATATAAAACAACCTTGGTTGACCAAAGTGCTGTACTAAATTGCGTAGGTCCATAACCCAAATTAAAATGAAAAAACATTCACAAGACGTTGAAAGCACAAGAATACAGATAGGTTTTTAAAGACACTGTTGACACTGTAGTCGCTGTTCGGATAGATAATGGCAATTGTTCCATAAATTGGTCTCAGCTGTGAAGTCTTTTTTAAAAACCGCATGAAATCCAAATGAAAGTTTTGTGAATTGTGAATTTGAGCTGATCCATACACTGAAAACAATTTGGTGTATAAACAATTTTCACTCGGATATTGCTAGTAAATTTCACAACCAGCAGGTAACATATTAAATTGAATGTAAAATTTTGATCAGATCATATTACACCCCAAAATCAAAAAGAAAAAGCGGTAACACTTTACTTGAAGGGGTGTGCATTAGACTGACATGACACCTTCATAATCATGACATGACACATGTCATGAATATGAAGGAGGTTTTATGCATGTTTATGACAACTGTCATT
>NW_015548223.1:737155-749733 GCF_001515605.1 Sinocyclocheilus anshuiensis | reverse complement strand
AGGTGTCATGTCATGATTATGAAGGTGTCATGTCAGTCTTATGCACACCCCTTCAAGTAGTGTAACCGAAAAAGCATATGTATTGCATATTGCATATATAAAAAATATTTTATATATGCAATGTATTTTCAACAGTTTTTGACAATTTTATATTCCATCCATTCATTCATCCCTTATATTATTATTACTAAAAATTAAAATATTTTATTACTACCATTATGCATATATATTTTATTTAAAAAATATATATTTATCTATCGGTTTTGCATTACAGTAAAGGAGGTTTGAGATACAGTATGCTTATTTTCTCAATTAAAAACATTTTTATGCAAAATATGATTTTTATTTTTGCATTAAAGAAAAGAACATTTTGGCATAAAATGCACTTATATTCCCAAATAAAAACAATTTTATTGTCCAAAAAAACAGGCCTCATTGACTTTATGCAAAATATGATTTATTATTCCTTTCTTTTGGTTATGGGGTGCATTATGACTGTTAAAGTATCCTCAGTACTGTATGTGCTACCGCAACTTTCTGTTTCAACAAGAAATGCATGACACAGAAAACAACAGCTTGTTGAGCCATTTCATGGGTTCTTTAATTCAACTGATGGATAACCCATAATACACGTTCAGTTAAAGGTTTTTACTCAGACACTGGTGAAACCAGAGCATCCATTCGTAACACATTACAGTCACCGTTAAAGCTTGAAGACCACACTGAGTTGCTGTTAAAATGCACTCAGACTGTTCGCGGTCCAGCCCACACACTGTGAGAACCGTTTGAATTTGATTTGTTTTGTGTCTTGTTCTCTCTTTGGTTTGATTTTCATGCATTGTTTCATACTCACTATCCAGGGAAGGGTGTTGTGTCTTTTTCTCTTGCATTTTGTGAATCTAATGATGCACTTATGTTGCCCCACTTTTCCCTTCTCTTCATACCTTACCTACTAAAGGAGGGAATACCACTTTATTGGTAAGTGGATGTTAACCAAAAGGGAGTTGAAAAACAGAATAACCTTTTAAAAAAAGCTATTAAAACAGGAAATGGGTCGCTGTTCACATCTCAGCAATTGTCTGCAGGACAAAACAAATCTACAAGCAAGTTCTATTGAGTAGAGGACCAATTGTTTTCTAATTCGATTGAATCTATTCTTGTGAATCTTTATTTCGTTCCTTCCATTTCTGTGATGTTCCGTCAAGTTGTCTTTTTTTTATTTTCTAGTTTTATTTTCCACCTTTTTGTTTGTAGCTCTTTCTGAAATTGACAAAGTCCTCTTTCTCTTCTACTGTATATTCTCCAGTCTCTGTCGCTCTTTATATTCTCTCTAAACTTTTTTTTCTTTCAGAGTTTCGCATATTTTCCCTCTCTCCCTTTTTTGTTTCGATTTTCTTTCGGGACTATTCTTTTCAAATCATTATGGTTTTGCATGCCGAGTAGTGCATGCGCTGCACAATAGAGGACTGTCTATAAGCCAGAGAACAATCCTAGCACTTTCTTTTAGATATTTTTTTGCCAAGTACACGATAACGCTCTTCCACCCAGGAGGAAAAAGTCTCTAATTTCACTGTTCTCTTTCTGTTTGTTTTCTTTTCACATTTATTTATTTTTTTCCTTTGGTTTGTTGGTTATAATTCATCTACAGAAGCTTCAATCTCTGGCTCCGTCTCCCTCGAGCACGCAGACGCACGCGTCGCCTCATCTAAGAGGTGCTAAACACCACGCCGACCGTCCCAAGAGCCCTGGAGGACCAGCGGCGCAGACGGGAGAGGACGGCTGCACAGACGACAGGCCAGCGATGGGCAAACCGCTCTCAGAGTCATTGAGGAGACGCGGCGGGAGGCCAAGGGTTCGAGAGAAGGCGTCGCACTCACCGGCACACAGCAGCGACACTGAGCCACACACCAAAACCAAGAATCAGAAGAAGTAAGAACATTTAACATGTTTATACAGATGTTTGCACTACCGGTCAGAAGTTACGTATATAAGAATAAGTTGGTTTTTTATGTTTTTGAAAGAAGTCTGTGGCTTTATTTGATCTAAAATACAGAAAAAAATTGAAATATTATTACAATTTAAAATAGCTGGTTTCTATGTGAATATATTGTAAAATGTAATTTATTTCTGTGATCAAAGCTGAATTTTCAGCATCATTACTCCAGTCTTCAGTGTCACATGATCTTCAGAAATCATTCTAATATGCTGATTTGAGATTGAGAAACTGATATACTGTAGACCATCATTCTAAAGTTTAGGGGGAGTATTTTTTTTTTTAAAGAAATTAATACTTTTATTCAAAAGGATGGATTAAATTGATCAAAAATGACAGTAAAGTTTATATTTCAATTTCAAATAAATGCTGTTATTTTTTTTACTTTCTATCATCAAAGAATCCTAAAAACTGTGTCAGTACAAAAATATTAAGTACTTCGTGTATTCAAAATTGATAATAATAAGAACCATTATTAATAACTGAACACCAACAATAAGTGAGCATTGTAATTATTATTCCAATCTGTTGACCAGTAGTGTATATTTCACAAATATGTATTTGAACAAATGTTTTTGCACATTTCTATGTAATATTGCATATAATACAATTATTTATTCTTTTATGATGTCAATGGTACATTAAGCATGCAGTTATGACAACTATTGAGTAAGTAATATTCTGTTCACACTGAAGTCACAGAAATCAGAAACACGTCCCATTTATTTCCATATCAGAAAGTGGCCCAGATCATAATGGAAAATGTCTGATTAAATGTGATTTTTGCTGTTGTTATTTAAAAAAACAGGGTCACATTCAGCTTTAGCTTGAATGCAGCTGTGCAAAGATTTGCCAAAATATTTAATAAACAAAGTCTGCAATCAAAAGTCTCAACAACAACTCAAACATTTTTCGTCAAATGATCTGAACTGCTCAACATTAATTTTATAGCTCTTTACACTTGCTGTATGGTCAATTTGGGTAAGTTTAGGAGAAACATCTACAGTACATCCCTAAATAAACCAAAAACTGAGATCTCTTTTAAGCCTCTTGAGTGATGAAAAGCAACTATATTTCTCGAATCTATCACTGTATTCTCACATAGAAGGAAAGGGTCTCATTCGTCTAAGAGGCACCATCGCGGACAGAATCGTCACCGGAGCGCCTCTGTGTCGCCGGGTCGGCACAAACACACATCCAAGAAGAAGAAGGGCAAGAGTCACGGGACGGCCCGGCAGCGCAGCAGCTCCTGGAGCAGCGGGAGATCGTCGCCACGAGCTGTGACACTGAAGACTGGAGTAATGATGCTGAAAATCCAGCTTTTATCACAGGAATACATTACACTTTAACATATATTCAAATAGAAAACAGTTATTGTAACTTGTAAAAATATTTTACAATTTTTACTGTATTTTTGATTAAATAAATACGCACACACACACACGCACACACACACACACACACACACACACATCATACAGGACAAAGGTTTTACTTTTTTAGAAAAATGGACATGCATAAGGGAAACTCTTTAATATTCATGGGATAAGTGTGATGTCACAACCAGCATGCACTCACTCTGTATTTTTGCCTTGTTTTGCCAACATTCTTCAGTCAAGACAGATTTGCTTTACAAGCAAAATGACAAGATATAAAAAAATCAAGTGAGTTTTTGCTTAAAACAAGAAAGAGGTCAGAAAAAGTTTTCCCTTTTGAATTAAATGTATTTTTCTGACCTCATTGGCAGATAAACTCAAAATTTATCCAAATTAAGTGATATTTTATTAAGTGAGTTTTTGTCTAAAGTAAGAAAAAATATGTCCCAATGAGGTCAGAAAAATAATCTTGTTTTCCCTTTGAATAAAGTTTATATGTCTGATCTCATTGGTGGATATGTTTTGTTTTTACACATAAATGTATTTAATTTTGATAGATTTTTTGAAAAACAAAAATATTAAAAATCAAGTGAGTTTTTGTCTAAAATAAGAAAAAAATATGTGCCAATGAGATAATAAAAGTAGTAATGTTTTCCCTTTTAATTAAATTTATTTTTCTGACCTTATTGGCAGATAAACTCACTTCACTTTGATTTTTCAGCACACATATATTATCCAAATTAAGTGATATTTTATTAAGTGAGTTTTTGTCTAAAATAAGAAAAAATATGTCCCAATGAGATAATAAAAATAGTAATGTTTTCCCTTTGAATTAAATGTATTTTTCTGACCTTATTGGCAGATAAACTCACTTCACTTTGATTTTTCAGAACACAAATATTATCCAAATTAAGTGATATTTTATGTAAAACAAGAAGAAAAAAAAATGTTCCAATGAGGTAAAAAAAATAATCCTGTGTTGCCTTTGATTTAAGTTTATTTTAGCTCATTGGCAGATTTTTTTTCTTGTTTTACACATAAACTCACTTAATTTGAGTTGAAAAAAATGAACAAAATTAAAAATAATAATTTTTGCTTATAAGAAGAAATATGTGCCAGTGTGGTCAGAAACTTAATTCAAATGGAAAACAAGATTTTTTTTCTGACCTCGTTGGCAGATATTGTTTTACACACAAATTGATTTAATTCTGATAGATTTTTTGAAAAACAAAAATGTAAAAAATTAAGTGAGTTTTTGTCTAAAATAAGAAAAAATATGTGCCAATGAGATCAGAAAAATAGTATTGTTTTCCCTTTGAATTAAGTTTATATTTCTGATCTCATTGGTGGATATTTTGTCTTGTTTTGCACATAAATTAATTGAATTTTGATCGATTTTTTTAGAAAACAAAAATGTTGAAAATGAAGTGAGTTTTTGTCTAAAATAATAAAAAATATGTGCCAATGAGATAATAAAAATAGTAATGTTTTCCCTTTGAATTAAGTTTATATTTCTGATCTCATTGGTGGATATTTATTCTTGTTTTACACATAAATGAATTGAATTTTGATAGATTTTTTTAGAAAACAAAAATTTTGAAAATTAAGTGCGATTTTGTCTAAAATAAGAAATAAATATGTGCCAATGAGATAATAAAAATAATCTCATTATAGTTTTCCCTTTGAATTAAGTTCCTTTTTCTGACCCCAATAGCAGATATTTTTGTTTTACGCATACACTCACTTAATTTTGATAGATTTGTCAGAAAACAAGACTTAATATCTTAAATCGTTTTGCTTGTAAAGTAAATGTATCTTGATTTAAGAATTTTTAGATATTTGTATTGGAAAACAAGACGAAATCAAGTGACACACTCATAAACCTTCAATACATTTTATGCTTAAAATAACAACAAAACAATCCCTAAACATTCCGTAAATTAAATGAACGTCAGATGCGCCTGAAGCGATCTTTCTGCAGTCTCCGTCAAATAAATCCAGTCATCTGAAGGACAGCATGACACAGACACACACGTGTCGAGGCCAAATCTTCTCAATCCCAGCATGCTTTCTGTCTGTCTGCAGGGAGAAAGACAGTCCTCATCACTCGGATGCAGAACGAGCTCGCCGCCGCTCGCGCAGCTATTCTCCCATCCGCAAGAGGAGGAGAGACTCGCCCAGCTTCATGGAAGCCCGCAGGATCACCAGGTAAATGCATGTCTGTAGGTTTTCCCTCTTCTGTTTTTGGTGCAGTAATTGTTTTGTATGGGAATGCATGGTCATTTCTTCATTTACAGGCTGTTTTCAGGTCTGACTGCAGGTTGCCTCTGCTGGTAGATGTCATAACTACACCATCTAGGGGGAAATGTTTATTTTTTCAAGCATATTTCAAGCAAATATTTCTTTTTACTACAGTAGATCAAACGTTTCTAGCATGAATTGGATTTTTATTTTCTCTGTCTGTTATTTTAGTATTGTTGATATGCTATGTTTTTGTTAATATTTTGAATTAGATTTTATTTTTAGATTTTCTGTTTTCATTTTAAATTTAGTTAAAGTTTTAGTAATTTTGTTTTGTTTTTGTCATTTTAATTATAATTGTTTTTATATTTCTATAGATTTGATTAATTTTAGTTTATTTAGTCGTAGTTATTTTAGTACATCATTTAGTACATTTTAGTACAAGTTAAACTAAACGAAAATGGAAAATGTTGCCTTGACAGCAAGATGAAAAAAAATAAGTCCAAGATTTTTAAAAATATTTTTACATTTAAGTTAATGTTTATTTTATTTCAAGTAACATTTTTTTAAATGGTTTTAGTTTTAATTAACTATAATAACCCTGATCCGTGTGCATGTTATCATTTATTTTTGTAGGTATAAACCTTATAATCTATTACAACCCAAACTGGGGTTAAGAAATATGAACATTTTCTCTTTAGTGTGTTGGAAATACAATTTTGAATTTATTTTATTTATTTTTATATTTTCATTTTAGTTTAAGTTTTAGTCATTTTGTTATGCGCTTTATTCGTTTTTATTTATTTAAAAAAGAAATAAAATATTAAATTGAAAGTAATTTTTCTTTTCAATTTTAGTCATCTTAGTACTTAAACGCATTACTTACTTTTATTTTAGTTGCCAGTGCAGCATTTCTCGTTTTCAGAGTTTTTAAGTTTTAAGGTTTTGAGCAAAGAAATATATATTTTTTTATTTCAGCTTTATTTCGATTACCAAAATGGTTAAATGGTTTTAATTTTAGTTAATGAGGACACTGGCATTGATCATGCAAATTAAAGAAACACTGACACCTACAGGCCAGTTTGTGTAATGCAGGATTTCTGCATTAATGTGTTGTCACTTATAGCAACTCATTTTAGCACAACTACAAAAAATACATCTGGCTTTGACCTACATTGAGGTCCGATAGTCTGATAATACAAGATGCAAACCTTTAATACAAATTATATTATCAGCATAAGAATTTATTATCATTTGGCTAGTCCTCATTTTCCTTAAATTACAATTTTCAGGTTTCTAAATTGGACTGTGGAATGAACGTTCAAAAGCATTATGAACAGATTTTATTGTACTCATGTAAACTATGACTTCCCACAGTTTGTCTTCTCCGCTGAGCTCTGATTGGTCAGGATTTGAACTCACTCTCTCCTTTATGAAGGTTTCCTTGACGACCTCACACCAGAATGATGCTGATCTGCCAGGCATGGTTACCGCGGTAACCGTTGCCATGCATCAGGACCCCCTGGTTTCCTCTTGAAGCAGCTCTCAGCATCCCAAGAGTACAACTATATCTGTGTCTCTTTAGATTCTGTCTCACTCCCTTTCTCTGCTTTTGCCGTTCTCACCACTAAACGAGTTCTTGCAGGCCTCTTCACAGATTAACACTAACAATCCCACACAGTTCACTGACACAGAGATGCTAAGAGCCAGAATGCACTGTGATGAGCTCAGTGAAAACATCCATCCAATATGGCTTACAGAGTTCAGTGTCGACAAAAGTATATACTTCACTACATTCTGAAAAGCATTGACAAACAGTGTTATTCAAATGAAGCATACAGGACAATTAATTCACAACTGACTTATAGATTTTGATGTTAACATGTTGCTAAGCTGACAATGTGATACTCAAATAAGCATGATTTCAATCTAACTATGTATTTTATTGTTAGATTCGGCTATTTTATCAATGTTTCAGTGTTATTGTATTTGTAGGAATATTTATAAACAACATTGTTTGTTTTGACAGTCATATTTTTCCCTGAGCTTGTAGAAATGAATTCTGGCTCCTGTGAAAGAAGAACACTTAATCATACGTTTAAAAAGAGTGCTTATTATGGAAATAATATACTTAAGTGTGATCTGAATGTAATTTTTTGGACATTTAATTGCGTGTTATTAACAATCGAATGAAAATATATTATAGTTTAAATTTATATTTAATGCAATACTTAAGTAGGACTTGAGTACATCTTTATATGTAATTTCATAATTACTTCTATTGTCTTTAAAATATGGTTAAAGATTCATATAAAAATGATTATATTATAACTTTAATATTATAAAAATTAACTAATTATAAACGTGATAAAAAATCAACTGTAATATTATAAAATAAATATGTATTCTATTATAAAAATCTGATTTAAAAATAAAAATCAGATGAAAATAAAAATGTTTAAAGTGAACTGCTGAATGTACTGACAAGATAAATTAAAAAAATATTATATTATAACTTTAATATTATAAAAATGATTAAATCAACTTTAATATTATAAAAACATTTATTTTATTATAATAAATAGATTATTTCAAATATAAATATTTAATATATAAATATATTTATTATAAACAAATAAGATATTAAAAAATAAATGAAGTTTTAGTATGTTAGTCAACATCAAAGTAAGCAACACATTCTATGAAGCTTCTTTGACGGAAGATTATTGAAACATAATGATGTTAAAGTGTTCTTGCTAACAACCTAGAACAGTATATGAAGCCTTAAAATACTGCTGACTACAGTAGGGTATGTCACAGATCTCTTTAGCTTGAGCGTCAGGCACACAGATCCAGCTAACAGCCGCTCACTGCAAACACTGAACGCTTCTGGAGTGTGAATGTGTGTCTAACATGGTCTAAGAACTGATGTTTCTCATTGGAGACAGAGCCCATGTGTGTATTTGCAGTCTGTTTACATGATGATGATGATGATGATGCTCTTAACACTCACTAACCAAAGCTGAACCTTTTCCAGACATTTTCTCTTACAGAAACTAATCATGGCTGCAGGTCGCTGGCACTTCCACCGCTTTGACCACAACATAATGATATGTTTATTAAAATGCAGACTGAGATTACTTTGTTTTGTTGGAATATGTTAAAGCTGAAACCTGCTAGTTTTGTATGATTTCTAGCTGGTCCAATGTGGTCATAAGCTGGTCTAGATCAGGGGTTTTCATACTGGGGTCTGGGAAAAGTTTTGGGAAAAAATAGTGTGAAAAATGTACATAAATAAATAATAAAAATAAAATGTAATAAATCATATAAAAAATTTTTTTTAATAAAATAACTAAATGCATAAATAATTTTAAAAATCATCTCAAAAACAAAATATAAGAATAAATATATAATAAAAATAAAATGTAAAAATAAATAAAAATCATATTAAAATAAATAACAATTTGATTAAAAAAGTAAATAAACAAGTTAATAAATAAATAAATAAATAATAATTCTACTCAAAAAAGTGTACAAAATGTAAAAATAAATATAAAATCAATTGAAATTTAAATAAAAAATAGACAAATTATAAATAAATAAATTAAAAATTAAAATAAATAAATTTACATTGAAAATTTGATTAAATATGTAAATAAATTAGTAAATAAATAATAATTCTAAGTGTACAAACTGTAAAAAATTATTTATTAAATCCTGATTAAAATAAACACACAAAATTGTTTAAAATAAGTGAATGAATAAATAATAAATATAACAGTACAGTACAGTAATGAGTAGAAAAACAGCATCATAATGTAACTGTAATAATGTAATAGATAGATAGATAGATAGATAGATAGATAGAACTATATAGATACCTTTTAAATTTTAAGATGGTCATATTTGGGGGTCTGTAGCATCTAAAAGATGAATGATAAGCTGGACTGCCAGCTGGTGAGGGTGAAACTGACCTGGTAAACCAGCTTGGTCAAGCTAGTAGAAAGCATTGGACCAGCAAGAAACTAGCTAATGTAAAACAATGTAAATGCACCAAAGCAACCATAGTTTCTACCTCTAGCAACACTCCAAAATCTAGTTTTGTTTCATATTATGACATATTACATTGCAAACTATGGTAATTTTTATGCAAAATGATGGCACAGTATATATTTCTATCATTGTCTGTTTATGTTCCTGTGGCTCAGTGGTAGAGCATTGCGTTAGCAGTGTAAAATGTTGTGGGTTTGATTCCCAGGGAACGTACATACTGGTAAAAAAATGTATAGCCTGAATGCACTGTAAGTTGCTTTGGATAAAAGCGTCTGTGAAATGCATGAATGATTATTATTATTATAAATTAGATTTCATGCTATTGAGTGGTCAAAGTGGTATTAAAGTGCTGATGTTTTTATTTTTATTTTATGCTATTATGTGTCTGTATTATATGATCTCCCTCTTCCATCTTTTCCGCAGCGCACGAAAGCGTCCCATCCCGTACTACCGGCCGAGCCCGTCCTCTTCCAGCTCGGCCAGCAGTCACAGCAGCTCCAGTTGCAGCCGCAGTAACTTCAGCTACAGCAGTCACAGCAGCTCCAGTCGCAGTCGCAGCCATAGCCGCAGCCGCAGCCGCAGCCGGAGTCGCTCCAGGAGTTACTACAGCCAGAGCAGCTGCAACAGCCCCGGATTCTGAGACCCAGTGAAGGTACGGAGGAGAGACGAAAGAAACATCTCAACTGCACAGGACGCCCACGTTCCCTTTCTACTGCAGGATCTGTGCTGAAGAAAACCACTATATAACGTGCAGATTTAGTGCAGAGGGTTTCCGGCTGGTTATGTGGCAGGACGGTCCATGCATACATGTTAGGATGGAAAAACTGAACAAAAATCATGTCAAAGGTGAAGTGGGTAATTGCACTGGATAAAAATGATTTATTTTCTTACTCAGTATGTTGGTTTTGTTTTCCAGTACAGATATATGTGACCCTGGAGCACAAAAGCAGTCTTAAGTCGCTGGGGTATATTTGTAGCAATAGCCAAAAATACATTGTATGGGTCAGAATTATCAATTTTTCTTTTATGCCAAAAATCATTAGGATATTAAGTAAAGATCATGTTCCATGAAGATATTTTGTAAATTTCCTACCGTGAATATATCAAAACTTTATTTTTTATTAGTAATATGCATTGCTAAGGACTTCATTTGGACAACTTTAAAGATGATTTTCTCAATATTTAGATTTTTTTTGCACCCTCAGATTCCAGATTTTCAAATAGTTGTATCTCAGCCATTTAGATGATGTATAAATCTCAATTTCAAAAAATTGACCCTTATGACTGGTTTTGTGGTCCAGGGTCACATATATATTTATTATTAAATCAAAATACAATGACTTGAGAGGATAAAATGAACAAAATGCTATCTTTTATATGACAAAATGAACTAAATGAAGTAAGCTTATGCTTAAAACCAAACAAAATATCTGCCAGTGGGGTCAGAAAAATAAACATAATTTAAGGTGGAAAATATTATTATTTTTCTGACCACACTTCATTTTGATACATAAAAAAAAAACAAGACTTAATATCTTGTCAGTTTGCTTCTCAAATAAATTTAATGAAAATTTTGATTTGCTACAAATTGATCAATTTAATTTAAGAATGTTTACATCTTTATACTGGAAATTAAGACAAAAATACTGATGAAGAAAATCATCCTTGCTGTTTATTTGTATATTTTTCTTTCTTGTTTTTCTTGCATTCTTTCTTTTTTTCTGTTTATCTGACTCAAAGTTGTCGATATTTAATAATATATATAATACTATATTTAAGGGAAAACATTATTATTTTTGTGACCTCATTGGCTCATAACTGATCTTTTTTTTATGTCATTTTGCTTCAAGTAAACATATTTTTTGCGGGAGTTTCCGTTACAATTAAAATTATTGTTATTATTATTAAATTTGTTGCTTATTATTGTTACAATTATGTTTGGTGATGAAGAAATCACACACTTCACCTTTAACATAGGCTTTATTCAGTCAGAAAATGAAAATCATTATTCATTTTATTAATTTTATTAATTTTTTTGGTGTATCTGACTCAAATCCACTCGTTCCATTTTTTATAGTCTAAACAGCATAAATGCATAAAATGTTGCATATGTTTTTGACCTTTCTTTCCACAGTGACTTTTAAAATAAGAATAGTTATGACGCTTAAGTTATTACTATAGATACACCTGATATTAACTACACTGTCTGAACAAACACATCTGATGAGAAATGACAAGCAGACGGTCCTGAAGAGTGGATTTGAGTGCAGTGTGAACAAAAGCATTTTAGGAAGTGAATTGGGAAACAATGGCAAACAATATATTTGATGTTACACAGTAAAACACAGGCAGTCTGTACAGATTAAAATCAGCCGCTTTTGTTTTACTCACTAAGAGTTGCTGACTAAACGTCAAACACTGTAAGATGCTGACACACACACACACACACACACACACACACTGACGCACAGAGATTCTGATGCTGCCAGCATCTTTGTATGAAAACGCATTCAACATTACACATTGATCGTGTCTCTATTTAAAGACTAAAAAGGCCTGAAGAACAACGATGAGATGAGCCCTTTTTCCTGAAATTCTTCCACGCTGCAAAAATAAGCAAAAATAACCAAAAAACTGGTTTAACAATGAGAGACTAATGTGACGGAGACTAAAACAATCTCCAAATCAAGAGACTTTATTCCTACAGTGAAGATTCAGACTCAACATGTTGAACAGAAGCAAGAACAAACAATTCGGTTTTACAGTAGCTTATGATTTGGGTGAATCTCAAAAAGAAATGTCCAGGTCATTTAGAAACATGCAATTAGATGTTGTACAAATTAATTATCACAAACAATTGTGACTGTATTTTCATAACAATTAAGTAACCCCCAAAATTTGAACACACACACACA
>NW_015548223.1:712769-737058 GCF_001515605.1 Sinocyclocheilus anshuiensis | reverse complement strand
TATTTCATATAAATAATTTTTATTTAATTATTAATAATTTTAAACAAATATTTATACAATGTTTTATTTAAGCTACTGACAGTTGGGTGGTTTAAATGTGTTTAATTGAATCTTGAAAATAATATAGTAATATAATAATAAAAATACATGCTTCAATTACTTTTTATTATGCACATTTTTTTTTTCTTTTGGGATAAAAAATGACTTTTTAGATTTGTAGATTTTAGATTTTTAATATAAATTAGCCTACTGAGAATTGGGTGGTTTAAATGTGTATTATAATAATAATAATCATTATAATAATAAATCTTTATTATGCAATTTTTGTTGTTGTTGTTGAAAAATGACTGACAGTTTTTGTGAGATTCACCCATTTAGTAATTAAAAAACTCATGTTTTTTTTTTATTTTTTATAAAGTTGTATTATAATGAGTGTATATCAGGATGTTTCCATTTGAATATTTACGCTGCAAGTTTTGGCTGTAAACTATGCACTATATATTCCAAGTTCTATAGCGGATTATATAAAGGCTTTGTATGTGGAAAAGCTTGGCATGATGCAGAGGAGAGGCTGCGTTTCTGGGTGTCAGTCCGTTACTCTCCGATCTCTTTGGAAAATCCATATCTGATGCACCTATAATGCCAGTCCATTTTGGAGATGTGATATTTCTTATTATATACAGTATTCCACTTCTATTTTGGCTGTGTTTAGTGCATATAAATAGAGCTCTGTGTTATATAGGCACCATGTACAGTTCTGATCTGAACTCTGTTGTTTTTAAACTCGCGTCTCTATGTAGATGCACTTTCCTGAAACCAGGCTGCAAAAATATACACGCACATGTCTTTTTCAGCATATTTATTCGGTGACTTATTCATTGTGATGCTATTTATTTATTATTTGTTACATATTTATTTTGTTATTTATTAATTTGGGCTCTGAGAAACTGTTTTTATAAGGAGTTGCACATTTTTCTGTTTGCAAAGTACGTTGGAAACACATTTTTGACCGTTTCCAATGACAAGCTTCTGCGTTCTTTAAAGTCAACATGAAATCAGAATTGATTCGCTTTACTTTCTTAATGCTTCTGGTCTTATATGATTCATCAATGCACATTATTCCAAAGATTCTTCATGATTTTTCGTCCCTGAAACAACTTCAAAAATACATTGTACCTCTCAAGCATCTGCCATACAGAGAAACTTCATCGTCCAATTAATTCCTGATGCATTTTCTATCTTGCATTTTTCTATAATCCTACTTTAAAAAGCTGTTGCACTCTGAAATGCATCACGATTTTGGAAATAAAATGAGTTTCATGTTGACCTTAAATGCAGAACTGAGATGAATTGTTGTGAAATGATTTTTTCGAGCAGAAGACTGATTGTTGTTTTACGAGTTTGCATTTTGCAAATATTTGTTATGATTTATTGTACTATTTATTCTCTCATTCCCTCCTTCAAATGGAGACTGAACTGGCCTTTATCAGTGATTTCTTCTTCTTTCTCAATCTTCCTGTGAGGTCTGGAAAGAGCTAATAAAGGAAGCGGACTACATTGAACTTTAACCTTGTGATGCAGGACCTCAGTCTTCCTTTTTCAGTCTTATTTGATTTACAAACAGCTGTTGAGTTCATCACATGAGTTGATACGGCTCTCACTTCCCAACTGTATAAAGTCAGTAGATTTAGTGACCAGTCATAATTAAACACATAATAAAAGTATCTGCAAATGGATTATCTTCATGTGCTGTTCTTGATTTTGAGTTTCCGTTTGTTTCTTGTCAGGGTTATTATTGAAAACTACTGTTAAAACAGTTTATGAAATTTTAAATGTTGCCTTGTGAACTAGGTTGACTAAAATTTCTGATTGGAAAAAAAAAAATAAAACTAAAATTGAAGAAAAAATCGAGAAAAAAAAAAAAAAAAGCTCATGACAGAATTACTAAAAAATTAGCATAAAATTAATCTGAAAATATCGAAATACACGCTAATTCAAAACATTAATAAAAACTATAATGGTGTATAAATAAATAAAAACAAAACTGAAATAAAGCAAATTAATCCAAAATAGTATTAAAAAAACTAGAAAAATTACAACAGCTCATAAAAAAATTACTAAAAATCTGATTAAAATTAAAACTGAAAATATAAAAATAAAAGCTAATTCAAAACAACAAAAACTATAATAGTGTATAAATAATTAAATAAATAAATAAACTAAAAATATAAATACTAAAAAACTAGAAATAAATTATTCCTAACTAGTAATATTTAAAAAAAGAACAAAAATAAAACATGATAATAATAATAATAATGTATTATTAATAATACAACTATAATAGTGTATAAATAAATAACTAAATAAAAAAAATTATACTAAATAGTATAAAAAAGAAGATAAAGGAAGAAAAAAAATGAAACTGAAAAAATTAAAACTGAAAATATAAAAATAAAACGAATTAAAAACTTTAATAATAATAATAAATATAATAATAATAATAGATTAATAATAATAATGTATTAATAATAATACAATTATAATAGTGTATAAATAAATAAATAAAACTGAAATAAATGTATCCTAAATAGCATAAAAAGAAGAAAAACATCCTAAATAGTAATATTTAAAAAAAAGAACAAAACTGAAAAAACAAATGACAACAGCTCATAACAAAATTACAAAAAAAACATCAGCTTAAAATTAAAACTGAAAATATAAAAATAACATTTGATTCAAAACATTAATAAAAAGCTATAATAATGTATAACCAATACTAAAATAACACGTTTCTAGTGCTTACTGTAGAATGCAATACTAGCACATGGCATATCGTACAGTGTTCATTTTGTACTATTTTTATACATTCTATATGCTGCAGAAATTGCAGTTTGAGAGTCTTCAGTGTCTTCGGCACTAGATGGCGTTACTGATGCTGTAGTAGATGCTCATGTGATCTGGATTTGTGTCTGGAAGACTGGAAGGTTCCTGCTCCTTCACAAACTCCTGCCGATCACCTGGGGAAATGGATCAGTTGTATTTTTAGTCCTGTGGCGCTAAACCAGTGGCTTAAATTACATTTTCTAGTCATTTCTATAATGCCTTCCATTAGTTTCTTCCAGAATTTTATTTACTGAACGTTTCAAACTCCATAAAAGCTGCTAAAACCACTTTTATCCATTTGTAAGTTTGGATAAAAGTGTTGAAATGAATTCATTTTATTGAAAATTTGTGTTATTTTTTAGCTATTTATTAATCTTGATATCTTTATATCTAGCTGCAGATATTGTATTGTCAGTCCATCTTTATTACTGTATATTTTCATAGTTTCTTGTATCTTATTGCAATCTGAAACAATCTGTGCAATCGGTGTACTTACATGAATGTATTTAACAGACACTTTCATCCAAAGCGACTTGCAGTGCATTAAAGGTTTACACTTTATAGTTTAGTTCATGCATTTCCTGGGAATCGAACCCATGACCCTGGCGTTGCTAACTCCCTACTGTTTGGCCTCCAGGAATGCATTTTTTGCGATGCGTCGTACACGATGCAGGAATGAAAGCACGCTCATGTACTGTGACACTGAGGTGTTCATGCAGTCAGGAGATTTACAGTCTGAGTTTAATGCAGAAATGAAAGCGCTGCAACACTGTTGGAGGGTTTAATGAAACATTTGATACACATGCATCATAACTCTATATTTCACTTTAATATATGATATAGTTCATGAAGATGTGATGATATTGTCAGAGAAATCATATAAATCTAATAAAACCTCCCTTTGTTATTTCAGTATCATTGATATTCTGATATAGTTTTTGTTAATATTTTTAATTCGATTTTTTTTTCCACTTTAATTTTAGTTTAGTAATTATGTTGTTTTTGTCAATTGTATTCGTTTTTAAAAATATATCTATATAGTTTTTATTCATTTTATTTAGCTTTAATTTATTTAGTTGTATTTATTTTACTACATGAAGTAAAACTAAATGAAAATGAGAAATGTTGCTTTGGCAACTAGCTTAATTTTATTTCAGTAAAATGACAAAACAAAATAAGTCATTTTTTTCTAGCTTTTCTACATTTGTTTGATTTTTACAGTATGTTTCCCTGTTTGTCTGCAGTGTTATTTTATTATATACTATTACAGCTTTTATTAATATTTTAAGGTAGTTTTTAGTTTTATATTTTGTGTGTTAATTTTAATTGTAATTAAAGTTTTAATCATGTTGTTGTTTGTTTAACTTTTTAATGTCTTGTATTTTTAATCATTTTTTAAATGTATTTTCGTTTTAGGTATTTTACTAGTTTAAGTTAAACTAAAAAAAAATAGAAATTTGCTGAAATAAAATAAATGTTGTTATTTTTGTTATTACATTAAACCAAAAATTACATTTTACAAGAAAATGATTTATTACTATTATTATTATTTCAGTCTTTCTACTTCAAAGTTTCACTTTTAATTCAGTGTGTTAATTGATGTTTCTTAGTAATTATTTGTGAAATTACTAGAAAATTCAGAGTTAAAAGTAAAAATTGAGTGAAAAATAAATCCTACACCAATTATTATTATTTTTTTCCCAGTGTAACCCTGCTTGCCTGTACTTTATTTCCTCTGTTTTGTGTTCTCTGTGCAGATTCATCGAATTCATTCTGTAAATCAGTGCATGTGTGTTTGGTCACCTTTGTGTTATCAGAGGGGTGGGTTTCTGCTGACTCGCTCTGTGCGCTTTACACTGATCACCAGATTCCTCTGCGTCTGTGTCATGACAAGAGAATGTGTTTGTGAGACAGTCAGGCAGGTTCAACCATCCAGGAAAGGAACGGTGCCGGCTTTGGGAAGGCCTTTGCCTTGGATTCCATTCTCGTGCGAGGCCGTCCGTGAATAGACATTCTAGTCACTTCTATAAATATCTGGATGGGAGGGGGTTGCATTAGTGTGGAAAGGGGAGTGTCGACTGAGAACGTTCTTATAAATCTCAGCACTTCCAAACAGGACACAGCACTTTCCAGAAAACTTTCAGAGCAAGAACAAACTTCAGCCATGGCCGAGAGACGCATTCCCTTCAGCTTCATGCACAGCCCATCCTGGGACCCTTTCCGCGACTGGTACCAGGGCAGCCGGGTCTTCGATCAAGCTTTCGGGATGCCGCCCTTCTCTGAGGAGATGCCCACTTTCCCCACCACACACTGGCCCGGATACATTCGGCCCTTTGGATTTCCCGAAATGTCCCCTTTAATGCAGAGCCCAATGGCTCCGATGTCGCCCTCTGTGACCATGATGCACCCCCCGAACTACAGCCGGGCCCTGTCCCGACAGATGAGCTCAGGAATGTCTGAGATAAAGCAGACGCCGGATGCCTGGAAAATCAGCCTGGATGTCAATCACTTTGCCCCAGAGGAGCTGACGGTGAAAACCAAAGATGGGGTGGTGGAGATCACCGGTGAGCACTTTGCTTCATAATTTCACAATTTAGCCCAAGAAGAGTGTCTCAAAAAGTATTTGAACACTGAAGACACCCTTACAAATGTCTGAATGTCATTGCATTAGATCCAAGAGTGAAGAAAGCAAGAGTTATTTATTGTAGAGAAAGATGCATTTCACAAAAATAAGCTTGTTCGGTTTGACATAGATGCAATAGCAATAGATGTAGTGTTGAAGACGGTCAGTATTGTGTTAGTTAGTGGATGATGTTGCTAGTTAATGTGATTCTTTACACCTGTGTGAACTGATTCATACATCCACTAAAAATCACCAAAACACCAGCTGATTCAAACACATTGAGAATTCAAACGTGATGCAGAAAAGTGAACTCTAGTGAGGAAAGAAGATCTCCTCTACAGTATATAACGAATAATATTCAGACATGTTGTGTGTCCAGATGCTTTTTGTGGGAACTGTAGTGTGTGAAAACAACTGTAAAGGTTCATATTTTACTTTCAGGAAGGAAATTAGATCTGATTTGTTTAGTTGTTTTGGCAGGAAATGTCCAGGAGGTATGGAAGCCCATTTCTGCTACATTAAGAAAAAAAATCATAATTATGACATAACAAAATTTTGATGAACAAAGTTTATTTGAACAGAATTTAATTGAAATAAAAATCTTTTGTAATAAAGAGATATATATATATATATATATATATATATATATATATATAAAATTATGATAAAATCAATGACAAAAGAAGTCAATACTACGAGATAAAACTAATTATGACATATAATTTGACTGTTATAATTATTAACTTTTATGTCATAATTATGACTTAGTATATTGTCATAATTTCATCTTTTATGTAATAATTTAGTTTTTTATCTCATGATTTAATATCTCATAATTTTGACTTTTTAATGTCAGAATTTCAACTTTCAAAATTATGACTTTGTGTCTCATATCATTTTGTCATAATTGAGTTTTATCTCATAATTATGACTTAGTATCACTTTGACTTATTATAATTGTCTTTTTATCTCATAATTATGACTTATTATCACTTTGACTTTTATTATAATTATTTTTATCTCATAATTATGACTCAGTATCCCATAATTTGGACTTTTTGTATCAATTCTGACTTTTTATCTCATAATTTAAACTTTTTGTCTCATAATTATGACATCATCTTGACTCTTTGTTAGAATTTACTTTTTTATCTCATAATTATGACTTAGTATCTCATAATTTTGACTTTTTGTATCAATTTTTTATCTCATAATTATGACTTAGTATCTCATAATTTGGACTTTTTGCATCAATTATGACTTTTTATCTCATAATTTCAACTTTTTGTCTCATAATTATGACGTCATCATCTTGACTATTTGTTAGAATTTACTTTTTTATCTCATAATTATGACTTAGTATCTCATAATTTGGACTTTTTGTATCAATTATGACTTTTTATCTCATAATTTCAACTTTTTGTCTCATAATTATGACTTATCATCTTGATTCTTTGTTAGAATTTACTTTTTTATCTCATAATTATGACTTAGTATCTCATAATTTGGACTTTTTGTATCAATTATGACTTTTTATCTCATAATTTCAACTTTTTGTCTCATAATTATGACTTGTCGTCATCTTGACACTTTGTTAGAATTTAATTTTTTATCTCATAATTATGACTTAGTATCTCATAATTTCTTGTGTCAATATTTTAACCTTTTATCTGATAACTATGACTTTGTGTCTCATAATTTGACATTTTCTGTCATAATTATGGTATACCAAAGCATGTTTTTTTCTTTTTGTGGAAGAAGTAGGCTTCCCAAAGGAAGAGAGGTGGTCAAGTGTGAAGTAAAAAAACAAAAAAGGCTGCTGAATAACAGGCTTTGCTGAGAGAACTTGTATCTTCTGTAGGGTGGGAGCTGATTTTCCCGAGAAATTTCTGAGATATTACATAACCAGAGCACAATGCAGTTAAAGCAGCATGTGCAGAATGCAGAGGCCAGAGACTTAAGTTCTCAGCTTTGTGCCATTCAAGTATAAACATTTTGTATGCAACATCCTCTTTTTGCTTATAGTTATAAAAACTTATAAATACGTGTGGTTTCTAATAAATACAAATAGACAACTGAGATAGCTGCTGGTACACAGTAAGAGTATATATGTGGATAGCAGCTTAGATCATTCTATCTAATGTTGGAGAAATTTTAATTCAGTCATTGCTGTTTTGAAGAATCTGAGGGAGTTTAAAGATAATTCATTTGTGTGTTTTTTTTTTCTTTTCCATGTGATTTGCTTACAGGCAAACATGAGGAGAGGAAGGATGAACATGGCTTTGTGTCCAGATGTTTTACCAGGAAATACACGTAAGTACTGAGATGCTAAAGATCTGCACACGAAGCACACTTGATAGGGAGGATCAAGAGACACAGTGTCCTGAGAATACTAAAGGGGTGGGACGGGTTTGGCAATGAATCATGCATCACGTTGCATACTATTTCACATCTGTTTTTAAAAGAACTGAAACTGTCTGTGGACCTCTGGTCATATTTTGTGTTAATTTCTCTTGAGTTTCAAGAGCTTTGAAATGCATTTTTAAAATCTTCTTAATTGCATTTTTTCATGAGTGTATGGCAGATACTTCAATGAAAAAGTACACTGTAAAATTGCTACTAAGTTTCACAATTACAAAGAAAAGGTGAGCAACACATTGAATTAAACAAGGAAAGTAGAAAAACTGAAATAGCATTTCATTGCAAAATGTCTTAATGGCATTTTTGCATTCATTGCAAAATTTGTTATTTCAGATACTTTAATGACAAAATTAGGTTTAGAAACAAATTTCACTCAGATAAATTGTTAGCAAATTTCACAATTACAACAAAATTGCAAGTAACACATTTAATTAATCTTGAAATTTTAAAGAAGAAAAACTGGAATAGTTTTTTTTTTTTAATTGTAAAACATACTCCAATAACTTAAGTAACTTCATTTTAGTGTAGTAGTTTTAGACCTAATGAAATAAATAGGACAAATATAATAGAAAATATTCTCTAGATAAGTCATATAGATTTAAAATTTGATGTGATGCTTGTCTAAAGACGACCTTTTGTCTGGAGCTGTGATTTCATGAATGTAATCTGATTGTCTTGTGTTCCAGTCTGCCCTCTGGTGTGGACTCTGAGAAGATCACCTCCTCTCTGTCTCCTGAGGGCGTCCTGACCATTGAAGCTCCTCTGCCCAAACCTGCCATCCTGGGCTCTGAAATCAACATCCCTGTTAACACAGGCAGCGCAGTGACTGCTAGCACGACAAAGAAGCCCTGAGCACTACGACACACACACACACACACACACACACACACACACACACACACACACACACAGACAGACAGACAGGCAGATCACAACGGTACTTTGAGCTTGTTCACAAAAGCAAATTCCATTTTAATGTCTTGCAACTTCTAGTCTTTGTAAACTACAGGTATGAGAGGATGGATTCCCATAGTGCATTCCCATCTCATTTTTTACATCACTCCTTTTCATCCTTGTCTCCTTTCTCATCCTCCTCTCTTCTACTTGTAGTAAATCACAACCACTGTGTACACACCAATCTCTAGAAAACATGCTCATATTTCACCCCTAAATCAAAAAGATTAAATGCAAAATTATATTTGCATTGCAACATAATTTTCATGACAATGAAACATTTTACCCCAAATTCTCATTATTGTAATTAAAAAAAAGTATTATTTACAAGTTAAAGAACATGTTAAAATATAATTTTGCATATAGCATGTGTTTTACAGAATTTAATTATACTGTATGTATTTTTAAATATTGTCTGGAGAGATTGATTTTATTCAGTGAGAATGTGATGTTTTTGCATTACAGTAATGTAAGAACTGAACATAATGTCACAATTCAAACTGTTCTAACATATGGATGGTCTGTAAGCAAAAAAATTGCTATTTTTTCCTTTTGATTTTGAGGTGAATTATGACTATGACATTTCTTCAGGAGCAGGAACTACAGTTTTTACACCATTTTTTTAACCACTAGCAAACATGCAGCCAAACACAGTAAAATGATGTTTGTTTTCATAATATTTCATCAAAATGTAATACGTTACTCTGCCTGAAACTTTTTTTTCCTGCTTATGTCACCTCGTCCAGGTTAGCTATTAGTTAATGTTGACCAGCAGTCGAATACTGTAGCTTTTTAGCCATTGTTTTAGGTTACAACATTGCAGCCTTTTTCAAATCAATCTGTTTTCATTCTTACATGAAACTTTTCACCATCACATCAATTCCTGATGGATAAAATGAAGGATAACCTGAAAAAAAAAAGTTTAATTTTGACTTTATCAAACAGATATCACCATGCTGTTTAACTGCAGGAAGCATAACAATATGGTTTCCTCACATCAGTCGTCTCAGCCAGTAGAACAGCAGGGACTCTTTGTTTTTTGTATTATGAGGCATTACATAATGTTTTAAATGACTGTAATAAAGGCTTTCCCATCATGAGCTGTATGTCTGAATATCCTCATGGTAGAAATGGTAATAAACATCTCCAGTCTGTATTATCTGGCGTTTATGTGTCTGATCACAATTATTTATTATTCCATGTTACCACATTTGACCAGTTTTGAAGAATTCCAAGAATGTCCCTTCAAAATCAGATAAACATGCACATTCTGACTGGACTTGCTTATGACAGAAGTGAAATGCTAAGTCATCTCTCTCACACAACAGAAACAATTTTATCATATCTTTCATGAATTGAAACATAAAATCAATATGGTTATTGACTGTAACTGTAAGAGGTGCCTTAAAATAGCAGCGATGAGATAGAATCTGGTAGAACCCCCTTTAATAAGTAATAGACATTGTTTTAAATGTTTCATGCATAATGCATTTCATAGTGTAGTCGTGAAAGCGCAATGCGCTGTGATCATTATGTAATTTTAGATTTACCAACTGTCATGCATTTCATGTTCATTTTGTGTATTAAAATGATAATGCGTTATAAAAGCAATGAAGTTTTCCCCGTTTGGATAGGTGCACTACAAATATGAATGCACAAAAATGTACAGTATGTGCATCTTGATGAGTTTTAGGCTGTATAGTCTAGATGAATTTAAGTTGATGTTAAAATGCTCATATTCCAGCTTTATATGCATAAACAACTGTGACCTCTTCCTTGTGTAAACACTCTGGCAATTTAAATATATTCCTAGTTTAAGTGGCCTGACATAGCAACATTGACATAAACCAATGGCATGAGATTGAAGGAAATTGATTGTCCAACTAACTCCAGATGGGTGAAGTGTCAAGAAACCAAAACCAAAGCCATTATTTGCTCTGTATGTTTCACTGCACTGTTCTTCTGCAAAGCTTGATCTTTTTCCCATATATTGCCTCTTTCATCTTTGCATCCATCCATTCCTTATTTTACCAGCTGTCCTTTTCCGAGCCAGAGAACAGTCCAGTCTTCACTGTAGTGATATGAGCCGAGGGTTTGATTGGAGGAACCACAGATGCGCGCGCATGCACACTGTCAGCTGAAACGCTAAAGTAGGCCAGCTCTCCCAAGACTCCGTCTCACTAACTCTCACTTCAATAATATTGATACGACTGCCAAAATGTTATAAAAGCCAATTGGGGTGCAATTTATCTATTATATTAAATACAGAGAGAGCACTGTGAATTGGCCAAAGGAGAACATAAAAAGAAATGTAAAAGGACTGAGTGCTAGATCTGATTAAACTCTAACTCTTATGGATTAACAACTGGCAATATTTCAGCACATGCACATTTGAGGGATGCTTTATGGAAACTATGCAATAAGGAACCTATTTCAACATTGTACAAGATGGTTCTGTAGTGCAAGCTGGCAAATACATGACTTTAAGCTTGACTTCAGAACATGTTTCAGGATTTGTTTGAAGTTCTGCTGTTTATCTAATAATTAGTCCACATCACAAACCTAATCAGAAATAGGAGAATGAAGGCAAAGTTGCATTTTGGGAATTCGGCAGCACATGCTTAGGATTTTCTTGGTTTTTAAACAATGGTTAAAAGAATTTAATGCTTTCATGCATTAGTCATGCTATTTTATTCACCTACAGTAGGACAAACTGAGATTTTACTTGTTCAAGAGACAGAAGAGAAACCATTGGCCATGAGATTGTGAATCCCTCTGCAATGGATTCTTCTGTGTATAATAACAATGAGATTTTTTTTTTAACATAGCAGCTTTCCCTTACAAAAAATAACCATGGTTTTATTATAGTAAAAGTGCAGTACCATGTTTTTTGGCGTATTGATTACCATGTGTGTAACCATAGTTTTACTACAAATACCATGGTTAAACTATAGTTAGTGCAGCAAAAACAATCGCACTACACAAAAAATGGCGTAGTTCCTCTGTAAATGTTAATTCATTCCCTGTCCCCTGAGGTCGGTTTGAATGTGTTCTTTGGGGATACAGCACTCTGAAATCGATGGTAAGTTTTATTAGAGTTCGTCAGGTGGGATTCATTGGCGTATGTGGGATAAAGGAAGTCCAAAAAATGTAAATGTTATGCTTTAATGTATATATTTATTGTACAAGATTTTAAGGTAGTTTCCCTGACCTACTTATAGATAAATTAGGCTAGACATTATATGCCTCTAGGAGAATGACAGTATTGATGTGTTAAAGTTTTTAAATACGAATAATGGTTAATTTGAGTGAAGTGAATCGGTTGAATGATTCAATGACTCGGTCATCGTTTTTGAATGAATCATTGTTTTTGAATAAATCGGTTGTATTCAAAGGTGATTTACTCATAGTGTTTTACACTATCGTTATCGTCAATGTGTTTGGATTTGAACTACTATTACCCTAGTACTTCTGTAACATACAAAAAAACATGATTAGTAATTTAGACAAAAATTATTATGGATTGAAATAGTGTTTATCCATATACCTTCCTGTCAGAAACTAATGGGTGAATCTCACAAAATCAAAAGAAAATAAACAAATAATTGCATAAAGAAAATGAAGTCTGTTTTCAAGCGTAAGCAGGGACACTCAGTAGTAGCTGATCATTAGCTGCAACTTTTTACTATTTATTCTTCAATCACTAATTACATTGAATAAAGTGTGCAAGAAATTGTTTCATAAGTGCAAGGTCTATGCAAAAAGATTGGTCTTCCAGATCATATTATGATTAGTAATGGGGTTTGGACAAAAGTGATCAGGCATCCTCTTGCTACTGACAGGCTTTGCCAGACTCGCTGGCCTTGCGTCTTTTGTTTGTAATCATTGATTTCCCATTCTCTTTGCCTGATGGTATAATGTTCACACAAACTCATCAACCCCTCACTGAATCAATATTTGCTTGTGCTGTAGGAATCAGTTCAACGTGCCTTTGTCTGCCCTACTGACTCCATCTTACACTCTTAAAAATAAAGGTGCTTCACGATGCCATAGAAGAACCTTTTTGTCTAAATGGTTCCATAAAGAACCTTTAACATCTGAAGAACCTTTCTGTTTCACAAAAGGTTCTTTGTGGCGAAAGAAGGTTCTTCAGATTATAAAAAGGTAAGAAAGAGATGGTTCTTTAAAGAACCTTTGACTGAATGGTTCTTTGTGGAACCAAAAATGGTTCTTCTATGGCATCGCTTGAAGAACCTTTTGAAGCACCTTTATTTTTAAGAGTGTACTCAGGCAGATTGCCTACTTGACTTTGGACTGGAGTTTGTGGCTTATACTTGGTATACAGCTATCCTGGAGCACAAGGGCACCATTTTATTAGTATTTGCCTATGAAACATTGGTAATTTTTTGCAGTATCAAGCTGTTACGTATTTATGTAAGTACTAATAATTTTTGCCATTCAGTCACTTTGAGTAAACGTCAAATTTTTAAAAAGAATGCGTTTAATTAGTGTATCATTAGCATATTCGAACTGGTGTACCATCCATATTAATGAACAAAACGGAAAGGTTTTTCCTTTGCATTTTTGAAAAGTTTTGCATACAGATGACAAAATGATCCGCATTCATACAGGTCCTCAAAAACGACTAAAAACACTGTATTTTGCATGCCAGGCCAGTCGTTGGCAGTGTCACTTTGTAAAGAAACTAGCACGTGCCTATAGACTGAACACGAAATATGCATGCGTGTCACTGTTTTCACTTATTCACATTTTTATAATTTCCACAGAGTTGCTAATGGTATTGTTTCCAAAAAATATGCAATTTGAAACCCGTTTTCAATAGTTTGCATTTTCAGGCCTCCAAAATGCCATTGTCATGTAAATGAACGACCAAAACGCATAAAAAGTCAGTTTTTAGTTGAAAATGACATCGTATAAACGCTCTCTTTTATAGAGTCATAGCTTTCATTAGCACGCTTAATGAATATGAACATTTATGGTTGCAAAGGGGCGGAAAATTTCTGGAAACTTTCCAGAAATTTCCATAAGTTTCCTAAAAATCCTGTAAAGTTTCCAAAAAATTTCGGCCCCATTGCAACCCTATAACATTACAAAAGTGATTATCTCACTCTCTCTATACCCATCTTATCAATACCTTTGGAAAAGATGAGGTTAAAGGGATAATTCAATGAAAAATGCATTTTTGTTTTACATTTTCAAAAGATATTTTGAAGAATGTTGGTAACCAAACAGTTAGTGGTCCCCATTGACTTCCATAGTATGAAAAAAATACTATGGAAGTCAGTGGGGACCAGAAACCGTACGGTTACCCACATTCTTCAACATATCATCTTTTGTGTTCAGCAGATGAAAGAAATTCATACAGGTTTGGAAGAACTTGATGTTGACTGTATTTTTGGGTAAACTATCCCTTTAAAGAATACCAGCTTCACCCGAATTAACTTTAAAATAAAGCAGATCTGTTGGCTCTAACTGTGTGGCAGATGCTAGCATTAAGCAAAGCATTAGCAGAGACAGCCTTCAGTCATCTAGGAGATGGCACGGGATGGCACCGAATGGGAGGGGAAACATGAGCTCAAACAATGTTGTTCACTATTATCTGACTACTAGTGCCATTGGACTTGCACTTATTAATAATAGTACATCATGTTTTCTCTGATGAGGTCAACAGGAAATGACTCAGTCACGTACTAGACAGCACGGAAATGGTGGTTAGAAGAGCACAGTCATGTTTTATTTTTTTAATTATCATTATTATTATCATTATGTTTCTTTTGTGCAACCGCTACTTGACTTACATTTATACCATTAGACGAGGAAAAAGAAAGAAAACAGAAATCATAAGAATAGGTAATGTTCCAACAGAAACAGATTCTGAGGAGGAAAAAAACAAACACTGTTATTACAGCAATATCTCACAGTAGAATTTGACCGAAGAAAGCACAGAAAAGGAATTTTAAGAACAACATTAATCGTTTCACAATATAATCATAATTTACTGTGACAAAAAACACCAGAAATGGCGTTTTCTCTTTTTTTTTTTGTCTTTTCACTTCCTTTTTTGTTTATTAAAAACCAAATACAAGAATCGCATGTCACTAGAGCAACATCCATAACAGATTAATTCATGGTAAACACGCACTGTTTTGGTATAGCATACTTCAGCAAGCAAAAAATATATAAGGAAAAAAATCATAACCGATTGAAACAATCCAATAGAAAGTAATAAATAGAAAATAATCAGATTAAATTCTTGTCATTTCGTGTTCATATGAATACATAACATCTACAGTTTTTAAAGTTAATAAAGTCGAGCTATGGTATATAAATACATCACCAGCATGCACAATATTGTATTATCAAGAATATTGGAGCTGTAATCGTCCTACACTGAGAAACAGTATAATAGGCAAGTGCATTTCATGAGAATAAAAAAAAAAAAGAACCAAAGCAATTTTATGCCAGTGCACTGTCAAAAACTCAATAAATTAATTGAATAACAAAAAATAGTCTATGGTACCAGTAATATTAATTGAGTGTATCAAACCAAGTGATTAGGCATTGCTTTTCTGCTAAGCATTGGACAGTTTAGTTTTTTCTTTCTTTTTGTAAAATTTTATTTCTTGCCTGTACCGTCTTTTTTTTTTTTAATCGATAATGTTTAGAACTACTCTTCTGTGCTTTAAAATCAAATCTCATTTTCTTGTACAATGTGGGTCAGGCTTGGTGATTTTTTTAAACGGTGTCCATAATAATAATGATAACAATAACGATTAGAAAACGGTTTTAGCTTTGGATTGAAAAGGCAATACATGTACTAGGGAAGTCATAACTGTTATTTTTGAAAACCTAATCAACATTACTGTAATACAGTAGTTTTGTGTAGTTCCGATGTGAGATGCATACTAATGATGTGTATCATCAATGGCACAGATAACCAGTTTGACGTAAACATTAGTGGGTGCCATTCAGAATCCCTATGAACGTATATCAGACAAAAACATGACCGTTTACGTCCAGTGCAGCCTGTTTGCAAATACCTGCGAGGCGAGAACATTCAAGTTTTCACTTAAAGATTTTTTTTGTCAGTTAAGCCCACCCTTGTCGCTTTAAAGTACTCTTTACTCACAATGTAAATGAATATAAGCAGCTCCACTTCGTATTTCACTACAATAACAGTACCTATACCAGTGGGTTTAGCGTAACCCTTCAGCCATTTAGAAACGACTGATGTACTGACAAGCTTCTTCCTCAAAGTGTCAAGTAAACGTCCCAGAAAGAGAGGTTTAATTTATTATTTTTAAGCTACTTCTTAAATTTTTTTGAGACATACCGTTCTTTATAACTAGCATATTTCTCTCAATTGTAATTTTGTGGATAATAAAGAAAACTGCGCTGCTTTGCAATCAGCAAACATGGCTGACACAGTTCCATCATGCCCCCTTTTGTGAATTTTTTCATGTAACATACTTGTTTTGTTTTTCTTTGTTGTGTGAGCACGCGTGTTTTATGTTACGGCTGAGAGGAAAAGGGTCTCAAAGATCTTCTCTTTTCTTCAATGTTTAATTGTTGCCTTCGCCTCCCTCGTCGTCTTGTTGATCGCTCGTCCAGAGCGTCAAGTTATCTCGCAGGAGCTGCATGATGAGCGTGGAGTCTTTGTAGGAGTCCTCGTTCAGGGTGTCCAGTTCAGCTATAGCGTCGTCGAAAGCCGTCTTGGCCAGATGGCAGGCCTGCTCGGGTGCGTTCTGGATCTCGTAGTAGAAGACCGAGTAATTGAGCGCCAGGCCCAGGCGGATGGGGTGTGTAGGCTGCATGTGCTCTTTGCTGATCTCATGGGCCTCGCTGTAAGACTTCTCAGAAGACTCCACCACCGTGGCTTTCTTTTCGCCCGTGGCCACCTCCGCCAGGTAACGGTAGTAGTCGCCCTTCATCTTCAGGAAGAAGACTTTGCTCTCGTGCTGGGTGTCGCTGCAGTTCTTGATCAGGAAGTTGTCGAGGAGGTTGAGTACGTCTTGGCACACGGCCTCCAGCTCCTTCTCGATTTTCTCACGGTAAGCGCGGACCATCTCGATTTTCTTCTCGTTGCCGTCAGCGGAGGTCTTCTGCTCGATGCTGGAGATGACGCGCCAGGCGGAACGGCGCGCGCCCACCACGTTCTTGTAGGCCACAGAGAGCAGGTTCCTCTCCTCGTTGGAAAGGGCCTCGTTCATCTCTGTTACCTAAGAGGCAGGGAGGAGGTGGAGAGGTTACTTAATAGGGCTGGATTTTGGCACAAATTTCACGATTTGATTCAAGTCTGATTCACAAGCTTGCGATTCGATTCCATTCGATCTGATTCAATATCAGTTATTTTGGATATATATCAGGTACAGTACATGCCAAATTTTCTCAAGGAAAAAAAAATCTCAACTAATGCTGTAAAATATACAGCAGTCAGTTTGTACTCAATTTCTATAATATTGGAGGTTCAAATTAACTGATTTGTATACAAACGCTTAAATTACACTCAATTAAGTTTTTATAAAAGAAAGTTTCATAATACATTATTATACATAATTATATATACTCCAATTCCTTTTTTGAAATATAAACATTTAAATGGTGGCTTTCATAAAAACTTGATATATTTATTCAAACATAAATTAAACATTGAAGAACAGTAAAAATTATAATGAATATGTTATATGGTGCATATATTTAGCAAAATGCTCCACTCTACAGTTAATTTTTCTATCTGACTAACGAGCGTATTGTCACCGAATATGTTTTTTTCTGAGGTAAATGTGACGTTACATGACATTGTTTACAAGCTGTTATATTGACGTCTTTGTGCGGTTGAAACACAGATTGAGTGATTACATGAGACAGGAAACGGATTTTGGTAAGTTGTACTCTTTCTTTTAACATACCTTCAGATGTTCATTCATGTTTATTTCTGGCTGCAAACTGGACAGCGATCTGTCACTCTAAATTAAACAGCACCAAAATGATATTTAGCGTTTGAATATTGTAATAAAATGGGCAGAATTTGAAATCTTTGTTAATTTCAGTAACAAAGCACAAAGCTTATTGTGATTTACTGGATGGGAGGCACGCTAGTATAAATGTTCCGTTCATTAAAGGATTAGTTCACTTCCAGAATAAAAATTCACTGATAATTTACCCCAATGTCATCCAAGATGTTCATGTCTTTCTGTCTACGAAGAAATTAAGGTTTTTGAGGAAAACATTCCGGGATATAATGGACTTCAATGGTGGCCAACGGGTTGAAGGTCCAAATTGCAGTTTCAGTGCAGCTTCAAAGGGCTCGACACGATCCCAGCCGAGGAGTAAGGGTCTTATCTAGCAAAACGATCAGCCATTTTCTAAAAAAATAAAAATAAAAATGTATATACTTTTTAACCACATATGCACGTCTTGCACTAGCTCGACTTCACGCATTATGTAATCACGTTGGAAAGGTCACGCGCGGTTAGCTCTTCGTCTGTGTACTCCAGTTCAGAAAGGTAGGGTTGGGCGAAAAACTCCATCTCATTTTCTCCTCCAACTTCAAAATTGTCCGACATCACTGTTTTACCATTTTTTTGTAAAGGGCGTTTGACTTTCTTTGCACGTTCACTTTGTAAACACTGGGTTGGTGCTTCCGCCTCCATCACACGTGACCTTTCCAACGTGATTGCGTAATGCATGAAGTCCATCTAGTGCAAGACAAGCATTTGTGGTTTAAAAACTATACATTTTTATTTTAAGAAACTGACTGATTGTTTCTCTACATAAGACCCGTATTCCTCGGCTGGGATCGTGTAGAGCCCTTTGAAGCTGCACTGAAACTGCAATTTGGACCTTCAACCCGTTTGTCCCCATTGAAGTCCATTATATGGAGAAAAATCCTGGGATGTTTTCCTCAAAAACCTTAATTTCTTTGTGACTGAAGAAAGAAAGACATGAACATCTTGGATGACGTGGGTGTAATTACATTTTCAGGAAATTTTTATTCTGAAAGTGAACTAATCCTTTAACTGAAAACACGCCAGTGACCAGTGGTTCTCAATTCCAGTCCTCACGTACCACCGCTTAGCATATTTTGCATGTCTCTCTTATTTAAAGGGGACATGAACTGCCTTTTTTTATTATTTTGTACTGTTCTCTGAGGTCTACTTATAATGTTATCAAAATTTTTACATCAAAAACATCATCATTTAGAAGTAATGGGCTATTTTCTGTCCTGTTTTGACCCCCTCATCTGAACGCTCTGTTTGAATAGGTGTGGCGGATTGTAGACTCAGAAGTAAATGCCCACTGCTGTGATTGGCTAACAGTTTAGCAGTTTTTTCATAAATGGAAGCTGCTGTGATTTAGGTTAAAAACGCATCAATACTCAGTACATTTCAAACAATCTGTAATAACAATATTGATCACGTAATAAAAAGTTACTCACACTTGTGTGGTGCGACATTACTGTCAGATCCAATATATTCAGCACAGCATCGTCTTTTAGTTTCAATCTTTCTGAAAATCCTGTGTTGAATTGTTCTTTCTTTGTAAACTAATCCGCGGTAAAATGAAGTGAACAAAGGACCAAGTTCTTACTGACGCAGTCTGGAACTTCATTAAAAATAAAGTTCATCCACTCTTTCTTAATGTTGGGATCAGAAGGAAGGCGATGCAAAGACTGTGTTTGTCCACAACTTGGCACTGAACAGCGTCTTGTTGTCTTCGGAGCATCTTTATCGTTTGGTTTCTGTGTAGCCCTGCGTTTGCCTCTCTCGTTATTTACACTACATGCGTGAATCGGTGGGCGGAGCTAAATAGGCAGTCGCAGGCGTTGATGATCTTCTGCGGAGGCGGGGTTTAGCCACACTATTACGTCATAAAGCGGCACATTCAACAACTTGTCGTTTTGGCAGATTGGCATCAATATAAGCAGTTTTTAGACTAACAAGAAAGTTTTGAGTTCTGAAACTTACAGGATGTCTTTATAGTACGATGAGCTCTTATATGTCACAAGATCGAGGGAATTTTGATTTCTCAGTTCATGACCCCTTTAACACAGCTGATTCAGATAACCAGCTTGTTAGAAGAGAGCTCCATGCATAAACTGTGTTCCGATTGACAGGGTCCCTACACAGTGTTCTCAGTGCTCCCTACTCCTTGAGCACAGGAAATCCATTGATGTTTACTTCACTTCAAACATTCATTCACAGATTTGCCCTACGCAACAGCCTGCAGTGTCACAGATGAAACTTACTAGAGAAGTGTGACATGATATACCTCTGTAAATTATATACAATTTAAATTCACATCTCGCACACTTTAATGCCCTTTGAATGGAACTACGTTCCCTTTGAACTGGAATCATGGCGGAATATCCGGTGATGTCCACTTCGCAGGGCACTTACGGTCGAATAAAACAAACATCTGAAGAGATACATAAAAAATGTGCAAAGCGGTGGTACGCGAGGACTGGAATTGAGAACCACTGGGCTAGACTAATCTATTCTTGGGATTTAAGAATCAATATCGTTTTGTAAAATTGAGAAATTAACAAAAATCGAGAAATCAATATATATATTTTTTTTACCCAGCCCTATTAATCATTCTTTAACATTTGAACAGGTTTCACAGTTAAAACGACCAACATTCCCAATGACATGGTCCCCATTCTAATGATGCTCTTTATGAATAAAATGATCTGTTTACACTACCTGTCAAAAGTTTGGAATAATGATGTTTTTCAATGTTTTTGAAAAAAAGTCCTAGGCTGCATTTATTTGATCAAAAAATACAAATAAAACAGTAATAAGTAATAGTAATATTATTACTATTTGAATATATAAAAAAATGTAATTTGTACCTGTGTCAATAAATTGCATAATTGCAAAATTGCATAATCAAAGCTGAATTTTAAGCATCATTGCTCCAGTCTTCAGTGTCACGTGATCCTTCAGAAATCATTCTAATATGCTGATTTGCTGCTCAAGAAATATTTCTGATTGTTATCAATGTTAAAAAAAAACGAGTTTGGGGTAAGTAAGATTTAAAAGAAAGAAATAAATTATTTAATTAAACTAAAGCCATGCCTTTATTCAGCAACAATGCATTAAATTGATCAAAAGTGATAGTAAAGACATTTGTAATGTTACAAAAGATTTCTATTTCAAATAAATGCTGAACTTTTGAACTTTCATTCATCAAAGAACGTATCACTGTTTTCACAAAAATATTAAGCAGCAAAAACATTTTCAACATTGATATCCAATGTTAATATTTTAGCAAATAATAATTAATGATGACTGAGCACTAAATCAGAATACTAGAATGATTTCTGATGGATAGGTTGCCCTCACAAGAATAAATTACATTTTCAAAAATATTAAAATAGAAAAAAATATATATTTTAAATCGTAATTGATCAAATAAATGCAGCCTTGGTGAGCAGAAAAAATAATTAAATCTTAATTATTCCAAACCTTTGACTGGTAGTGTACATGTGTGCACTAGGCAGACACTTTTATCCAAAGCCACTTATATTGCATTTAAGGGATACATTTTATCAGTTCATAGATTCCCTGGGACTCGAACCCATGGCCTTGGTACCACTAGCCACATGTCAAAGCATTTTTTATTTATTTTTTGCAGTTTTTAATATCTTTAGAATTAGCATTCTCTAATTTGTCCAATACACTTCAGTTTAAAATGATAGTTTACAATGGCATTAAATTGTGGTGCAGTGTAGTCTTTTTTTAAATGAAATTATCTTGTTTTCTCTATCGTCTTGTACTTCATGAAAAGGAATGAAGGAAAACCTGCCATACTGCAGTATGCATTTTGATGATGTCTGCTTAAAGAATTGCTTGCAAACCAAAAAAGCACACCAACTCGACATTTACAGCTTCATTTAGTGGCAGAGCGGTTTATGCAGCAGTAGGGTCACTCATAATACTACTTCATTTGCATGGGGCACTAATGAAAACCGAAAAGGGTGATGATTGTCTTTATACACTAATCTATGTGTTAACTTCAGCGTTATCTTATGTCCATTAAATTTGAATAAATGAACAGTTTAAGGATGTGTCATTTAAGTACAGAATAACAGCATAGATGTGTTGTGAATGGTAGTTCACAGTGTCCTTTTGTGAGACATTTGAGTGAACCGTTCAAGTAAGCACACAATGTGGTGATTTGCCAAATGCCTATTTATGGACATGGCATCTTCATTGTTTGTTTTCACCAGCACATGTACCACATGTCCTAGTGTAGGCTGGAAGCGGTGTAGTAAATCTATTCATAGAAGACTGGCAGCGTTTCAAAATGAAAGATCTGTATGGACCAACATGCCACTTGCTTTTGTTTAGAAACACACTGCAACCTGAATTACTGTGTGTTGTTTACAGCGACATGGTAAAAAGTGAGCCTACACATTGCTTACAAAAATTTGGCCAAATGAAAGCATCGCAGCACATCGTCACAGAGATACTTTGATTTAACAGCCTGGCAGTGGCCGGATGAGCTGGTGCCTACAGATCTCTCTCTTCTACTACCTTTCAGATGCAATTTCCTGCATCTTTTGGAGAAGCTCCATGATTTACTGCATTTTTTGCTGTATCATTCGCTCTCTGCATCATCGTCAACCAAAATGCACGCACAACCACATAGCATGCCAATGCATCATGCTCAAATTTAATACAGAGAATGGCTGATGATAACACGAGCACTCGTCAACAAAGCAGGTTTGATGTTGCTATTATTCCAAAACCCATTTAATTTGACCTAAAATATTTACTTGAAATACCCAGATATTAAGTTATTATTTCAATCATTTAACAACACATGCTCACGGTTCTCTGACGTTGGCTAACCCTCTGGTGCTGTTCGGGCATTTTTGACTGAAACATTTTACTTTTTTTTTTTTTTTTTAGAATTTTTGACTTTATCGGAATGGTACAAAACTTGCCGGTTTTGGCACTTGCTGTGTGAACACACACACACACACACAAATCATGGACATGATTCGGAAAGGTTAAATGGTCCTGAAAAAAAGTAGTCACACTTGTACTGTTCACGGTCAAAAATGACTGCATTGGAAATGAATGGGAAGTGAATTCCATCTAGTTGAAACGTTTGGCACCCAAACAAAACCGTAATGAAAGCTCTTTTTTTGAGATACCAATTTATATAAAATGTAAAAATAGTCCTTTTGTGTTTCATAATAATAAACTTCTATAACTTTTTTTAGTTTCACTCTTTAACTTTTTTCACTTTAGTAATAATCTGTCAAGTGTCTTCTTTAAAAATAGACCAAACTTAAGCCTCCAACTTAAGTGCTCTAAAGCATTCAAGATTTATGACAGTTTAAGTTGGAAATTTCATTTTCAGGTCTATGCTCAAAAAGTGGTGAACAGGTAAAAAAAGAATAATTATTCCATAAATATTATTTAGGACCTCAAAATCCCCTAAAAATACAAAATATTAATAAAAAAACTTTCAACTATTATATAATACATTAATTTCTTTGAAAAAAAAAAACCTCCATGTGAACAACACCAGAGGGTTAATGAACACATGACATGCAGGTAAACTCATGAAAGATTTAATCTTTTTAAGTAAGATTTTTATTTTGATTGTAAAAATGTAAATAATGTTAAAATTAAAATATTTGTATGATTTAATTTAATTATTAGGTTTTCATCAACTCTCTGTTCCCTCACAAACCTCTGTCTGGGAAACCCTGAGTTAGCGGTTGAGTGCAGACAAAACTGCATTTTAAAATGGACATAGTTCTAAAAAGCAACACATTTGAAAAAGTTTTGTAGTAAATGCCACAATTGATTCATTTTAATTAACAATTGGGGTCTTCTTAAAAGAACTATAAAAGAACTAAAAGAACCATAATTAGGTTGAGTATCAATTGAATTTGAGTGATTCTGATTCTTAATGATTCCCAGTTTCGATTCCAATAAGATATAAAAAACAAACATTTAATACCAAACATATTTATTCTGTCTTTCTTGCAAAACATTCTTTTGCAGCTGAATACCATGAACAAAAATCAGCACACAGGAATCGATAAGCGGAATCGAAATGCACTTGTCTTATCGAATCCACGGTTCTTGGAAATTTGGAACTGGTTCTAAAATGAAACCGGTTCTCAATAACCAACCCTAACTATAATTATATTCTCTGATTCCTACATCCATCATATAAGCGACACAAATGTTTAAATCCACGTTTAGAATTCCATTTTGTTAAATATGACCTCGCTCATAAACAAACAGACACACAATCTGTTTCCTGCATCAGACTCAGAACAATTTACAGAATTATGGATCAATTATTCCACAACCTTCTTCCTTCATCTCAAGCACAACTTGGGGGGGGGGGGGGGGG
>NW_015548223.1:701814-712676 GCF_001515605.1 Sinocyclocheilus anshuiensis | reverse complement strand
GGGGGGGGGAGAAAATAAAGAGCAATCTTCATAGAAACAAGGCAGTCGTCTTTGTTTGGACACAGTCGACTATCTCTGCTGCTGCCGTGGCAACAGCAACGATGTCCATGCTTCTTGCGTGCGTGTATGTGTGAGATTGCGTGTGTGTGTGTGTGTGTGTTTGGGGATTGAGGTGTAGATGTGTGTATGTGATGCACGTGCGAGCTTGTGGGTGGATGTGTCGTGCCGTTTTACGTTGTCACACATGGATTTACATTTACATTTAATCATTTAGCAGATGCTTTTATCCAAAGCGACTTACAAATGAGGAATACAAAAAGCAACCAAGAGAGCAACCGTATACAAGTGCTGTGACAAGTCTCAGTTAGTCTAGCACAGTACAAATAGCAAGTTTTTTTTTTTTTTATAAATTAGAAAAAACAAATAGAATAGGTAAGTGCTATTATTGATTGGTCAGGTGCTGACGAAAAAGAGTGCTCCGATCAGGATTTTTGGAACCGATCACTAATCGTCGATCACAGGAAGCAGTATCTGCCGATACGATCACCGATACCGATCTTTTTGAAGCCTTCTTTTTAACATGTAGAATTATTTATAGTGAAGCTCCAATCAGGGTTTTTACAGACATTCGTTCAGGGCCTGAATTTCATTTTTTGAAAATGGGGGGAATTCCCCTCTTAAGTGACTCTTGTGGGGGGATTTTTTTCAAAAATATGTAATTATCTCACCTAAATGTTTGATCATGCAGTGCATTTTTGTTTCTACAATGGGGCAATTGTTGCATAATAGCTTACACACAGCACAAGCCTGATTTCGTGAGCTCGAGGATAGCGTGCGAGTGCTGAATGGTTTAAACACTGGCAAGACTTAAAAAGAAATGCAAATTATAAACTTTAGTGACGATGTGACACTGCCTCGATCGTGCAAGTGACAATTCCTGTGTCAACTGTGTAGCTCGCTTCTAGTGCAGATGCGATGTGGTGAAAGAGAGATTCACTCCCGCTGTTTGTGAAATTACGTCTCACAGAAAGTTTTCAAATGACAAGTTATTTAATAAAGAAATATGAATTGTACCTCACCTTCAGCATTATAATTATTTTACCCGTGCCGGACAGAAACTGAGACCGTGCCGCTGCATGTCATAAACCTCTCACGGCAGGCGTGTTGTTATCTTGAGATCGGTTTATGAGATCAGCCCTTATAGAGACCGCTGATCAGACTTCCCAAAGCCATTATCGGCCGATAGAAATCGGTAGCCGATCAATAGGAGCACCCCTGAAAAAGATGTGTCTTTTGACGTTTTTTGAAAATGGCTGCTCGAATTGAGATTGGCAAGTCGTTCCACCAGCTGGCGTGAGAGTGATTTTGTGCCTCTTTGGGATGGCACCACGAGGCGTCGTTCACTTGCAGAACGCAAGCTTCTGGAGGGCGCATAAGTCTAGTGAGTTTAGGTATATTGGAGAAGAGCCAGTAGTTGTCTTGCAGGCAAATATCAGTACCTTGAATTTGATGCGAGCGGCTATTGGCAGCCAGTGCAAACTGATGAAGACCACTCTCGCTTATTGTTAGTTTATTTTTTTATTCTGTGACAGAAATGAGCTTCCATAGAATGTTTTTATAAAATAAATTGTCACCATTTATGATTGGAACACCCGAGACAGATCAAAATACTAGATATAAAGGGGCCTAAATGACTCCAGAAGAGGAGTTTGATTTGTAATATTGCTAGCACGTTCTTTGTTTTTTTGCAGCGTTGTTTACAGTGATAGTGAACTTGCAACATATCTACACTGGAAGTGACCAACATGAGGACCAATCAGCTGTAAGCTTGATGCTTGACTTCAGGCATAGTAAAATGGATTAATTTCTTTATTTGTTCAGTTAACTACTTTTTCAATATATTGGTATAAAAACTGACTTTGAATTGTCTATTTTAAAATAGTAAATCACATGTGATTTAAAACCAAAAGGTTGTTTAATTAAGTAGGCAAGAGAGAAGATACGTCACAACTTCACTTTGAAGTAATGATTAAGTAACATCAATCAGTTCATGATATTTGTAAATAAAATAACTTTATTTCAGACAAATAGGGAATAAAGTGGGTGCAGTAACTGTGCTGCATGTCAGAAATATGAATATATAAGGCATACTGTAATGCAAAACACTTCCAGTGTAGAGAGTGTTGATTATAATGGTATCAATCAAATTTTGTTTCATCACTTATGTCTGGTAGCCTAATGATTTATCATGATAATTTGGGTCTAGAAAAACAAAACATTGTATATGGTTGAAATACAAATAAATCAAATGATCATATTTTCTTACTTGTCAATAGTATGTGCAGCACTACTACATAAAGGTCATCTGATGACATAAGCACAGAAATAAGCACATTTCTGTACAGTTTGCACATATGTTCATCAGTGGTTGGATGTGTAGAGTCGGGGTTTGATGAATGAAGACGGGCTGCACTTATGTCTTTTCTTCCTGGTGGAGCCCATTAACCTTTTCATTTCTCCCTCCTGTCCTGTCCTTTCCTCTTGTTGTTCTTTTTTGCAGTGGACAACCACAATTACTAGTCACTGTGGTTGTATGGAAAAAAGCAACTTGGACATTATACTAAATTAGACTTTTTGTGTTCTGCAGAAAAAAAAATAATCACACAGGTTTCAAACATGAGTCAGTATCTTACACGAGTCAGTAACACACAATGCTGTATGATTCATGATAAGTGTAATGGTTTTATTGGAAGGCAAATCTCAAACTACTTTTTTTTTTTTTATGTCAATTTCATAGTACTTTGTTGGTGTGCGGCCTAGGATATATAAATCGTACACAACCTGATCTAGCATAAGCATGGTAAAGCACTTGATTATTTGGCCTAATTAGATACAGATGCATTGAGCAGTATTGCACAACAGTGCAATGATACAGCTCTCATAATGTGCTAATTCTGTCTGTGAGCCCTTTGTAATCTCGGTAATCTCAGGGCACTTGCAGTTTGGGTTGCATCATAAGACTCCAATAAAGCCGCCAGCTATTGCAGCAGCGAATGTTTGTCGACTTTTAGCCCTAGCTGTAGATCACGACAAACACAAAAGGGTGAAGAAAGACAGAAGGACATGAGATGAGGCAGGAAGTAAGAAAAAAAAAAGTTTATGGCGATCAAAATCTAGTTAACGTGACTTTATAGTGTTTTTCCTAACACTCTCTTCCACTCCATTGCTTAATAACTGAGAAAGCTCCTGAGCCATGCAGTTTCTCTCAGCAATGAATATTATTGAAATTATGGATGATATCATTGTGGACGTGAAGGAGAGGACTAGTGCCATTTCCTGGTAATCTGTTTTTTTTCAGAATGACGGCATGTACTGTGACAATAGAAATGTGTCAACTGTAGAGATTTTGCTGTATTGTTTATGATGCGTTAGCCTTATTTGTGTAGCTATGAGTGATTTACATTACTTATGCATAAGACTGGTGAAGAAACACAAAGAAATGGGAAAATGCAAAGGGAAACACTTCCCAAACAAGTTGCCATATTAACATTCAGTTTTTGCAATGAAGTTGAACTCCATTTGTTCTAAATAATCTGATATTTTGTTTTGCATCTATCAAGTTCCATATAAAAAGAGAAATTGATCAAAATAGAATCAATAAGTAAAATGACCAAATGTCTCTGCATACATGAAAAGTATTAACAATATTTTTCATTGATTCTTTCTACAGGTTACATAATTGTGCTAGTAGGTGGTGAGAAGTGACCGTCTTAATGATTGAGTCAAAGATTAATTCATTCAGCTGATTCATTCAAAACACTGATTCATTCTGGAATGAATCAAGTGTGACCGTCTTTATTAGTGAGTCATTGAATCGTTTACTCAACCTATTCATTCAAAACATTGATTAATTCTGATTAATGATTCTGTTCTAAAGCAATCTGATATAATCACATCTCATTCACATGGTGCAGCTGATTGGTTTCTTTTCACATCAGCAGCCAATGAGCTTGCTGCTCAACATTCAAATACTCAGCTAGTGCTTGCTGTAGCAGTTGCAGCGTGCTTCAGAAAGCCTCCACCTTACCCAGCTCCACCTGTATAGATATGTTACGGGGTATTTTAATGTATGTTATACATGGGGGTTATTTTATATATGTTGTATGTGCAGCAGCAGTATTTCCTACATGCTCACAGCAGCATGACTGTGGATGTATTTTTATCAGTCTATGTAATTGCTCTGCTGCTGCAGCGTAGCAGATCTATTCCGCCAAGACCAAACACATTAACACTGTCATGTACATTACCATGCTAAACTCTCTGAGAGTTGTCATGACAGAAATATGACAATATATTGTCTTATTATGCTGTCTTAATTTTAGGACAATATATAACTAAAATTGTATCTAAAATGTAAGTATGAATATTAACTTGTACATTTTTTCCAGTAAAAAATAACTATATATATATATATATACTGTTAACATGATAAACAATTACTGATACAGTGAAATAAGATATCGGTCATACTGCCCACTCCTATTTTTATTGTATTTGGCAAAAGAAGAAAGGTGATTAAAATCTATCATAATAAAAGGAGAATCATGTGCCGTATTAGACAGATTTGACTGACAAGGCACTATTGTAAGCCTGACTAGTGCTATGGTGTTATCATGAGCACAAAGAGGCTCTTTATTCTCTTCTACAACCCGACGGTCTTTTAAAGCAGCTCATAATTCATCTGCACATTTTAAACTTCATGTTAACATTTAGTAGATTCTCTGAAAACAATATTTCAGTCATGCTAACTCTCGGAAAATTTAACATGGTGATGACTATGACAATGTTAATGTATTTGGTCTTGGCGGAATGCAGTAAGCTCATTGGCTGCATATGCAGCATGAACCAATCAGCTTCATGCCAAGTCGTTTAACTCTCTAAATATCATCGGTTACATTAACAACCCGTCAGCCTGCGCCATCTAGAGTTTCATGACTGAACTATATATTTATGTCTGAAGTAATAAGTCATTTAAGTTAAAGTCAAATATGCTAGCACATCTCAAATCAGTTTCTATTTAGTGAACAGGGAGTAGAAACAAAGCTTTGATTTTGATTGTTGTATTGTACAAAACAAGTTTTGGGTGTTAAGTTAGGAATTTAATTTGAGGCTGTGTTGAAATAATCATTATGAATTATTCTAATTCAAATAGGTAAGCAAAAATGCCAAGTCGACCCATTGCCAAGCCCGTCTAAGTCTCTTTCAGGTGCTATTAATGTGCTATTTTCTTTGTAGCTAATAGGCATACTGGTATTTTTGTGTAAGAAATACGTTTCAATAATTGATTTTATGTCAGCAATTAATTCTGAGAACATAAAAGTGCAGTGCACTGCATCCTGCAATACTTCAGTTTGATGAAATCATGGCTATAATTATGACTATTGCTTCAAATCAAAGGTAGCTGTAAAAATGCACAGAAATGAAGTACCCATAGACTGAAGTATTTCTATGGTGAGAGTAGAGCAGGAAGAAGAATGGATGGATGAGTTAAGGAGTGGAGGATGTTATAAGGTTGTTTAAAGTAACTCATTGTTATATAACCATCAAGTGATTGCAGAAATTCAAAAAATGTTTTTGCAGCTGCTGCAGGCTTCTAAAAATAAAATGCATAAAAGCTTTATGACCATATTGTTATGAAAAAAACATGAGTTACTGTCTTAAAGCCATGGTAATGCCTGATGAAAGACAGTGGATGGAGGTGGATGTGGGTTCAACGCTGCGCATGCATGATGGATAATTCAGAGCATAAGCACAAAAATGTCACAATCGTTTAAAAATACAATGCCTCTAAAATTACTTTCCTTTTTTTATGCAAATCCCTGTTTTTCAAACTAACTCCATTCTGGTCCGTAACAGTCCACTTGTAAATATTTAAATGGGAGAAATGGGACCCCTCAATATGACTGCTGTAGTCCTGCATTACAGTTACATGAGCCAATCGCAACACCGCTGTATGAATAAAAGTCCTGTTTACAGTTGGAAAAGACAGTCTGTTTTGGTTACTGAAGAACAGGGATTTCCAAAGGGGGGTTGTGAGTTCATAAAAATCTAATAATTATATATCCAATGTAAAATTAAAATAAATTAATGGGGCTGAGTGGTAATCATGATAAAGCTTAGTGTGATTATCAAATCAAAGGCTGCAATTTAATTAAATAACTAGTCTGATGTGCTGCGTGCTTCACTCTTAAACATTATTATAACTAATATAATATCTTTATTGTAATTATCAAATATAATTTTTTTATTTAACAGTACAACAGTAATTTACAACAGTAATATATATTTTCTGTATTTATTTGTACAATTAATTAAAACATAGTAACTCCGCTTAATTATTATTATTATTAAAAACAGAGAACCGTGAACATGCAAATAATTAGTTAAATTATTGAAATATTAACTTAAAATCTCAGGGGTTGCCCTCAATTAAAAATTTTACATCTAAGGGGTTTGGCTGACAATTCTTTTGTAAAATATGCATGTGCATTAACAGAAGCAGCATGCATACATACATATTTTGCATGATTTGTGCTTAAGTAGGAGCTTTACTTAAATTACTAAATATTTTGTAAAGGAATGCAAGCTGAATTTTCTTTATTAGCATTTTTCATATCAGTTTTGAATACGATTTAAAGTCACTTTGTACCACACACTTTCTCTCTCAACTACAATGATTTATGTAAGCAGAAAATTGTGCTGAATAAATGTAATTGGTCTAAGATATGGTTAATCCAAGGGTTCAAAGCCTTAACTGTGACAGATTGGGCACAACAAGTCAGAACAAATGTACTATAATTAAACAACTTGAGTGTAAAACAGCAACAAACGAAAAGAAAACTCAATACATGATTAGAAGTCTAAATTAAAACACACCTGACATATAAGTGAACAGTTTGTAAGAGTCAGAAGTTCAGAACACTATAGTCAGAGAGCTAGTAGCCATCAGCAGTGGAAGTAATTAAATAATAATTTGCATTACAAATAATTGTGTATTTTTCATTACATCTCAGTCTCATCATTAGCAAGGTATCTGACTTTTTATTCCAGGCCTTTATGGGCCTAGGCTGCCAACAGGCAGTGAGCATCGCTGCAGTGATGAAGTTTCCTCCCATAGTAAGAAAAGACATGACTGAACACACACCCCTGAGCTGCTGAGGGACCTTCCAGCTAGCTGAGCTTTCTGGTCAGCTGAGGAGTAAATCAATACATCCGTCCTCCAGTGTGTCTCAAAAAGAGACGATGTCGAGTAAGTTGCATGAATTCCTCTGCATGCATAAGCACACTGGATGACACCAAATGCAAAAAGTTTAAGTCCGTCACGTCTGCTCATGTGTACTGTATGGAAGCTCATTTCTGCCACTGAATAAATAATAAAAAGGTAATTGCAACTTTTTATCTCACAGTTCTGACTTTTTTTTTCTCAGAAATATGAGATATGAACTTGCAATTGTGAGTTATAAAGTCAGAATTGCATGATACAGTTGCAATTGCATGTTATAAGTCAGAATTGAAAGATATAAACTCACAATTCTGAGAAAAAAGTCAGAATTGCGCCACTGAATAAAAAATAAAAATTTTTTTTTTTTTTGCAATTGCATTTTGCAGTTTACATTTTGCAATTGCAAGTTAAAAAGTCATAGTTGTGTAATATAAACTCGTAATTGAGAGAAAGAAGTCTTTATTTATTTTTTAACTTTATTTCTCTCAATTGTGAGTTTATATCTCGCAATTCTGAGAAAAAAGTCTGTTAGTATATTATAACGGGTATTATAATGTTAGTATAACATTATAATACCATGCAAATTTGTACTTTTTTTTAATTTAAAGAAACCAATCCAGTGTATAGTTGACATTTGATAATCACTTTTAATCACATTTAATAATCACAATTACAATTTCAGGGGAATAATCAACAATTATGATTTTTGTCATAATCGTGCAGCCCTCCATACGTGTGAGATCAAGTATGGACCTTATCTTATAAATATTTCAGATTTGCATTTGGGCAGAAGAAAGTGACTCTTGAGAGCCAACATGAATCCAGACGTGGGTTGGTAAATGCCATTAATGGCCGGTCAGAATTATGTATTAGTATAGCCCACATAAAAGCAAACAGTTTAGAAAGATGATGGAGATCTGGGGGAGCTAATCATTCTATAATATTTGAAATACACAGGAGTGGAACCAATTTGTCAAGCTCATTGTCTCCGAATGAAAATTGTTTAGTAGAAACCATTATATGAACCGCACTAATGGCAGACCGGTGTATCAGAGGCACTGTGCAATACACCTTAACATTTCCCCTCAGTAATTACTCATCTACCCAAAGCAGATGTCAATCAGATTATGACGGAGCATTTTTCAGTAATGGACAGCATCCAGACTTAGTGAGAAGCTAAATGGAAATGCACTTTCCTTTTTATTTAAATGGTTGCAAGGAGTTCATTAGCCCAAATCAAAACTTGACAAACCAATAGCCATATTTTTTTTAAATTCCTGTAGGCAACCTACGACTTAATGTTATGAAATTACTCTCATATGCTGTTTCATAACTTTTTAGAAGTATGAAAATGGCATATTTAGTCCCTCTGTCAGATTACTTGCTCTAGTTATTTTTAATGTTTTTATCACATACTAAGGTTGTTCTTTTAAAACCTAAATAAATGTTGCAGTTTGGTTTTTCACACGTTACATTTATGCGGACTAGGAGTGATGCTAAAAAACTTTATATATTTTATTTTATATGATAAAATTTAAAATGCAGATCAAATTATTTTAATCTGAAGTCTATTGCCCATTTAAAAAATCTATTTATTTCCATGTTATGATTGAATTGGTAACTGATTTCCTTATTTTATTTGTAAGTGTCAGTGTCACTCCTAGTTCTCCATATATTAAGTCAACTTAAAGAAAACCTACCAGGGCAGATGTTTTCACATTTCTTAAACGTTTTAATTTGATTATTTTACTTTAAGTGTGGTTTATAGAACATATCACAAACGATGTAGAGACTCCAACACATGAAATGGGTGTGTCAGATAAAGCAGACATGCACAACTTCCATGACAGGAGTCAGAAGATAACACTGAAATCTGATTTTTAAAACACTGGTTTTAAAAATCTGATGCAAACTGCTGCCTCCTTGCATTATGGCCCTATCAACTTTCAATGCAAACCTACGCCCTTGATAGAGAGAGAGAGAGAGAGAGGGGTTGGTGATTGGACCCTACTGGATGGAGGCTGATGGATCGGATGAAATGGTGCATTACGGGCACTGCACCTTGGCACGCGTTGCGACACGCCTGGTGGGAGCGAAACTGCAAGCCGCGTAAAACCACATGCGATCGCTTTGATTTGGACGCGAATGGATGGACGCAGCTGTCAGCGCTGCGCGTTGCGCGTTGCTTCTGCACCGCATAGGAGTTATGTGTGAACCTGGCGTAACTGGTTCGGTTTGCCATGTTATGAGACAAAGAGAACAGCGTTGATTTTCCCCCCCCCATCATTAACCAGCGTTATTATCCCTAATAATGCTTATAAATCACAAGCCGCTTTATTATGGCACGATTTCAGATTCCCGCACAGGAGAAGTCGAAGTCGGCTCTGAGTAGTCTTAGACGCGTAGGCTAACATCATTAATGTCAGTGGATTTTTAATGAAAACTGTTATAATTACGTGCATGTGCAATAATGAAGTGTCATTCTGTGGTCATGTTGTCCAGTTCGTACGGATCTCGGAAAGGCACCGCCCAAAGATCCGCTGCCAGTTTCCAGTTCACCACGAGAAACCTGGATTCACATTCAACGCTACATTTTACTCCAGTTTATGAATGACGGACAGTGACACATAATATTCCGAAATAAGCTTCGTCATCATTTAGCAGGACTGTGCACCTGTCAGTCGATACGGATCAATTTATATGGGTCTTTAAAACGAAGAACGAGCACTCTAATCGATTCGATATGAGAGCTGGCTGATCTTTAAACAGATTCGATCGCGAAAATGAGCGGAATGTCCAGTGGCAATGCGACAAGACCAATGCATTATTTTATATCACTAGAATTTCGCACGCAATTATGAAACCAATAACGTGGTGATAACTATCCGAATAGCTAAATCATACATGCATTTTTGCGTGTGCATAATAATAAAGCAAAAGTTGCACTTACCGATTTCATGGCAGCAGCCATATCGTCATACCGCTCAGCCTGCTCGGCCAGTCTGGCTTTCTGAACCAGCTGCTCGCGGTCGACCATGTTTAAACAGCGGTTAATTCAGGAGCTCTGTATGGGTGATCGAGGTGTATTTGGTGAACATGCAGTGGGACGCGCGCGCGAGCTCGTCTGGCAGCTGCTCTCTGCTGTCTGCGCGTGCCCGTGCAAGACGCCCCTCCCCTCCTGTACACTTTCACTGGATTGCGTCAACAGCGTAGTGACGTAATAATCATTAAAAAAAAGACTTGCCGAATCATCCCCTAAATAACTACTCGCATAATTTAAAGGGGTCATATGATGCGATTTCAAGTTTTCCTTTCTCTTTGGAGTGTTACAAGCTCTTGGTGCAAAGAAGATCTGTAAAGTTGCAAAGACTAAAGTCTCAAATCCAAAGAGATATTCTTTATAAAAGTTAAGAGTCAGCCACGCCTACCCATGTGGTTGCCGCAAGCCCGCCGGCCGCTCCTTCGTCGAATCCGACGGCCGCGCCATTCTCAAGCCCTTCGCCTCTTCTCACTCTAGCCCACCGGCCTCCGCTCACTCAAGCCCACCGTGTGTGACGCTGTGTTTCGTTGTGAAAGCGAA
>NW_015548223.1:696023-700929 GCF_001515605.1 Sinocyclocheilus anshuiensis | reverse complement strand
TAAGTTGTATTTACAACACTGTTCCAGAACAGTTCAACCCAAATATTCAGATGTGTGCAGCGCATTTTATGGAGGACAGACTGTAAGTAAGTTTTCATAATTTAAAGGATTTGCCACTGATGATTCAAACGTGAGTTTTGAGCAGTGTAGAGTAGCGCTTGTTTTTTGTCATTTCTCCGATCACAAATGCAGACATGGTTTTATGTTTACGCGGCGCGATACAACGCAACGCGTAAAAAGACAGTATAACTCATTATAATCCATAATTATGTCCCCACTGGATGCAACGAATGCCTCGTTTATATGTTTTTGAATCGTCGCTCCGGCCGGACAGGGCATCACAGTATGGTAGGGGCGTAACATTTCCGTCACACGCTTGAGGTATTCAGCCAATCATAACGCACTGGATAGCTGGCCAATCACAGCACACCTCGCTTTTTCAGACCGATGAGCTTTGTAAAAATCGACGCGTTTCAGAAAGGCGGGGCATAGAGGAGAAACAATAATGTACAGTATGTGGAAAATAATGTGTTTTTTTAACCTTAAACCGCATAAACACATTTCATTACACCAAATACACCAAATAATGTTCTTTTTAGCAACATCATATGACCCCTTTAATGCAAACAGCATACATTTAGTAAAAACTTGTATTTTTAATTGGAATTTTAATATTTGACATTTCTTTTCATAAATGTATTTTACACTAGGTACAACTTAGGACCTTAATTATATAACCGTGATATTTAATCCCAGTGGCATTTAAGCATACAATCATGCATTCTTTGTTAATAGGCTTTGATTTTGTTGGCAAGGTTTTTACTGTTTTTTACTATTTTCCATGTGATTGCACACTTTTCTCAGGTTTGGCCTATGAGTTTTTTTTTCCTGTTTTCTGCTTCTGCTGAAAAAAAAAGGACAGCAAAAAGAATAATGCATAAATTAATGTTGTTGGTAATCACTGACATATCCAAGACTGTAAAAAAAAAAAAGTAATTCTGGTTAGCACTTAATAAATGGAAAATAATTGTTTTTATGTGCTAGAATTTTATGTCCAGAATAATATAATTTCTTAGATTTTTTCCCCCCTTCGATGTTTGATTTTCCATGAAATCGTCCGACTTTTTGGTTCTTGTGTGAATCTATTGTGATATCCTACATGTTTGCTCTGTTAAAGTATCTTGTGATGTTTTTTAAGAGAACAATTTAAAAAAGACTAGAAAAGAATCATCGCGCTCAATAATTAAAGGGTTCTTTATTTGTTTATTTATTTATTTGCTTTATTTTTATTAGAATTTTTATATAGGTTATAAGAATATTGAGAATTATAGTGTTACCAGCTTGCTAGCCTTTGTACGATAACCGGGTCTAGTTGTCACACAGTACATTTTACTCCAGTGAATACTTTTTTATGGTTGATTTATTTTTCAAAGTCATTTTCTGTACAGATACATACTGGACCTGCTTCTTGGCTACAGAAAAGCTACTGGAAAAAAAAGTCAAAATCCAGACTCCCATTATAACTAACTAGTAATATGTTAAATAGCAAAATAAATGTATTGCATATTCATTATTTTATCAAATTTGTTTTAAATGCAGATAATTAAACCTTATTATTATATAGTATAATAGTATATATAGAGCACCTGCAGGAGGAATAAATAATGTCATTTTGTCTTAAAAGAAGAGAATTTAAAAAAAAAACAGCTTTAGTCCACCTCTGTTAAGAATATATAATAGATTCATAGCATACTTTATTTCCATATATATTGACAAAACATTGACGTTTCACTCCAATATTTTAGGAAAGTCTGTACAGTAATAAAAGTGACATCAAAAACATTTAATCAATTGTCGTCTTTGTCTTTACTTTTTTAATTTAGGATATCAAATGTTTAATTACATATTATATATAACATATCTTAACATCATTTCAGTCCCACATTGTTTTCCTAGCTTGTAAAATAACCAGCTAATACACTAAGAGGTTATGCAATTAGGCCAATAACATGGTTTAGTTTCCTCAATACAAATGCAATATTCCTTTTATCCCATTCATTTTTATTCTGTTCATCTACTCAAAAAAAAAAAAGACAGAAAAATGAAAACCCAATCAAAATGGACCTGAGAACTTTTTTCTGAACAAACCAAATTATTTTTTCCGACTGAATAATAAGGCTATTTTTCATTAAACAAAATGCAAAGGTATTCAGATACACTCTTAACTTTAAGACATGCAACACAACAATCTTCAAATATTTAAAATATAAATATTTTATGTTTTCCTCTTAGCATTCAGTAAACAGAGTCACAAGAATCAAATCTTTTTATAATCGGAAAAGTACTAGAAGTACAGTACATACGTTTTTGTATGGCATAATAAATTTGGTGCTTGCAATCAAAATGACAGGCTAAAAAGAGTCTAAAACTTTGGTTTCCACTGTATATCAATAGTTTAAAATAAGTTCAGCATACTTATTCACCAATGTGTACACATTCTTATAGTTTATAAAGTGCATAATTGGAATTTCATTCATAGTATTTATTGCAGTTATTTATATAACAGTATTAGCATAATTTATTTTTTCTTGTTTCACACCCAGTAACTATTCCAATCTTTAAAATTTCTTCGTCGGGGTCAGTGAGAGGTGTTATTTACAAAATTTATACAAGTCCTGGAAACTCTTCCACTCCCACTGCATTGACTGGGCCGGGGTGGTGGGTGTGGCTTGTGGTGGGCGTGGCCTGTGGTGGGTGGAGTCATTAGAGTTCACATGTGACGCTGGCATCCTCTGAATGGTCACAGTTGTGGACGTTCCATGCTATGTGAGAGCACTGAGTGAGAGCAGCTTCTCTGCCTGTGCACTTCAGATTGTCCATCTGGATTGTGCCACGACCGGGACCAAAGTAGGCCATCACCTGGGCGGCTCTAGGCAGCCCGCAGCCCATCTGCCTGCACGCCACCTTCGCATCTGCAATATCCCAAGCATCATCGCACACGGTTCCCCATTCTCCTCTCAGGAATATCTCCACACGACCCTCGCAGCGATTCAGGCCCCCTACGAGCCTGATGGTACCTTGAGAAGAGAAAAAGAAAGGGATAAACTGTGTGCCTAAACAGTGAGTGAGACTAGAAATAATGTGTCATAAATCATAGTATGCAGAAAACAGATGGTCAAAGATGATAAATTTGTTGTTTTGTAGAAGTGTGCATTCATGCGCGCCTTTTCAGTTATTATTTTCCACAATTATTTTAAACATTTTCTTAATATTTTTGTCTTGTTTTCCTGTACAGATATCTAAACATTCTTAAATCAGTCTGGTTTTCTTTAAAAAATCTATTAAAATGAAGTGAGTTTATGCTTAAGACAAGAAAAAATATCTGCCAGTGGGGTCAGAAAAATAAACTTAATTCAGAAGGAAGACAAGGTTATTTTTCTGACCTTATTCTCAGATATTTTTTCTTGAAAAGATCCATACCCATTATAACTAGTAATATTAAAGAGCAAAATCTATCAAATCTATCACATATTCATTACTTCGCAAAATTTAAATACAGATAATGAAACATATATTATGTAAAATATATATTATATGAATAATAATGTGAAAATAATAATAATAATGAGAACATTTATTTATATATATATATATATATATATATATACACGTATACACACATCTATATATGGTTAGAAATAAAGTCTGTACATTAAAAAAAAAGTGACATCAAAAGTATTTTCTCAACTGTTTTTTTTTTTTTTTTACTTTAGGTATAACAAATGTTTAATTATATACAGGTTTTCTGCGGGTTTTGAAAAGTTGAAATTTCGCCCTACCACAAATCAAGGCCTAACATTGTCTTAACTTTAAACATGGTCTTAAATTCATATATGTGTGTATATTTAAATGTTGCAGGCATTGGGGGAAAAAAATGACCCTTTTTAATTTTTCCAGTACAATTATCTACACTTCCTTAAATCAAGATACCATTTGAATGTATGAAATCTTGTTTTCTAAGAAACTGAACTAAATTAAGTGAGTCTATGCCTAAGACAAGAACATACATCTGTCGGTGGGGTATGAAAACTTGTTTTCCCTTTGAATTAAGCTGATTTTTGTATTTGGCAGATATTTGTTCTCATTAAAGGGATAGTTCACTCAAAAATGAAAACACCGAATGTTTCTGTAATGTCTTTTTGGACGTTAAAGACTCGAGTGTGACCTTCAGTGTTCGTACCATCCGCTGGTGTTGCGGTTGTAGTTGTAATAGGTTTCTCCGTCATCCATATGCCAAAGTCTCTTCCGACTGCCACATGCTCCGTAGGCGCTGAAGGAAAAAAAACACAAAAGATTTATTTAGAAAACTTCTTTGGTTAACTTTCATTTACTGTGACCGAACATGCTCTTTTATAAACACTAACTTGTGGTTCTCATTCATGATCTATGGAGGGGCGGTTGATACTTTTTGATAATTTCATTCTTTAATCTCATGTATATTTTAGTCTTTCCTCTTCTCTTAAATGCTCATCTATTAGATGCATGCATGCATATATTTATGCGTTAGTGGATGCACGTGGCCTGTGTGGAGGACGGCTTCCCCTGCGGTCTGTGCTGATGATGATTTTCTCCGACAGGCCTCTTTATTTTTCATGTAGTCGAAGCCGACTGGCGTACAGAGGATGCTTCTAAATGTGCTGCAAATGCTGATCTTGAATCAGATGCAGTGTGTGCTGTGATTGGTTAGCTGGGTCAGTGTGTGTTGTGATTGGTTAGCTGGGCCAGTGTGTGTTGTGATTGGCAGAACTCGGCGCCTGGTTGGGAAATGTCATGCTCCATACCATAGCTGCCTGCAAGCTTCAGTGTAAATATTGCGTCAAAATCAAATCAATTTGAGCGCGATTTA
>NW_015548223.1:672077-695170 GCF_001515605.1 Sinocyclocheilus anshuiensis | reverse complement strand
AGAGTATGTGTGTGTGTGTGTGTGTGTGTGTGTGTGTGTGTGTGTAAAAGAGGAAGCGTGCCAGAGGAAAAACTGCCCTGGAGACTTGACTTAGTTCAGCAGAACATTGTGTTGCAGTGAGGATTGTGTTGCAGTGAGGATTGTGTGTGTGTGTGTGTGTGTGTGTGTGTGTGTGTGTGTGTGTGTGTGTACAGGTTTATATATCCTGGTGGGGACTTAAACCTGAATACACACAGACTCATGGGGACTTGTGTCACGGTGGGGACCTAAATTGAGGTCCCCATGGGTACAAAAGCTTATAAATCATACAGAATTAGTTTTTTTGAGAAAGTAAAAATGCAGAAAGCTTCCTGTGAGGGGTAGGATTAGGATTAGGGTTGGTGTAGGGCGATAGAAAATACAGTTTGTACAGTATAAAAACCAGTATGCCTATGGAGAGTCCCCACAAGGATAGCTGACCAGACAGTGTGTGTGTGTGTGTGTGTGTGTGTGTATGTGTGTGTGTGTGTAAAAGAGGAAGTGTGTGTGTGTGTGTGTGTGTGTGTGTGTGTGTGTAAAAGAGGAAGCGTGCCAGAGGAAAAACTGCCCTGGAGACTTGACTTAGTTCAGCAGAACATTGTGTTGCAGTGAGGATTGTGTTGCAGTGAGGATTGTGTGTGTGTGTGTGTGTGTTCTTTCATAGTGAATAAATGGTGGTGTTGTGAATGACTGCATGAATTTCATGAATGAAGGATTGACAGCACATACAAGTCTTATCTATCTGTGTATCTCATCAAACCAGTCATACACACACACACATATACAATTTATATTAATTATATAATTATACGTTTCTATACTGTAATATACTTCTACACTGTATTTAAATTATTTAAAGATTCTTAATGTTTTTTTTAAAGAAGTTTCTTCTGCTCATCAAGGCTGGATTTATTTGATCAAAAATGCAGGGAAAAAAATTTAATAATTTTAAATATTATAACAATTTAAAATAAGTTTTCTATTTTAATATACTTTAAAATATAATGTATTCCTGTGATGCAAAGCTGAATTTTCAGCATCATTACTCCAGTCTTCAGTGTCACATGATCTTCAGAAATCATTCTAATGCTGAATTATCAATGTTGAAAACATTGATTATTATCAATGTTGTTGCTTAATATTTTTTTTAAGCAACAGCAAGGATGTGTTAAATTGATTTTAAAAAATGATAGTAAAGACTTCTATTGTTAGAAAAGATTTCTATTTTGAATAAATGCTGTTCTTTTTAACTTTTGAACGGCAGTGTGTGTATATACAAAATATTTATACCTTATATTTTTATATTTACACTTTATATCATTCTGTATTTAACCTGATAAACAAATAGTTGTACTACAGTATATTACCTAAATGTGAATTTTTTGCCAAAAAGTAGTTTTTTTTGCGGTGAAATGTGCCCCGAACATGTTTCTGTGAAATACAGCTATACATGTATGGATTTCAGTTTATTTTCATTTAAACTAATTTATATGAAATTCTTGGAATAATAGTTCCTCTACATATCAATGAGTTCATGTATATGAATAAGTATGCACATTGTATATGAATGTAAAATGCATGGCTTTTTTCAAAACTATTCATTTCGATGTGATCTTGACTATAATGTATGTCATATTTCTCTTACGCTCACAGATGACCCCAGCGTCTTCGTAATGGCCGCAGTTATGCTGTCCCCAGCCCAGATTGAAGCAGTCGGACAGCTTTTGCTCACTGCCACTGCAGTCGATGTTATCCAGCAGTATGGGACCGGAGCCGTAGCCGAAGTGGGCCAGAGGTTTGGCTGCGATAGCCGGCCCGCATCCCATCTGTCTGCAGACCACCTGAGCGTTGTTCATATCCCAGTCATCATCACAGACCGTTCCCCAGACGGTGAAGTAGAGGATTTCCACTCGGCCCTGACAGCTGTTGAGGCCATTCACTAAACGGATGCTCGGCTTCTCTGAAAGAGCCATGGATGAAGAGGGTTAGAGAGAGACAGCAGATAACTGAGAAAACATACACTGCTGTTCAAATACTGTTCAAATGTGTGGGGTCGGTAAGATTTTTAAAAATGTTTTTGAAACGGTCTCTTCTGCTCACCAAGGCTGCATTTGTTTGATCACAAATACAGTAATATTTTGAAAAATTATTATAATTTCAAATAGCTGTTTTCTGTGTGAATATATTGTAAAATGTCCATCCAATCTCTCACTATATCATATATCTAATACATATTTATTTGTTTATTTATTTATTTTTAGATTAGATAGATAGATAGATAGATAGATAGATAGATAGATACTGAGATTGTCATTGGATGCTTTATGAGATATTTGTGTCTTTGCTACCTTTCGTTGTTGAGGCTGTAGTGACCGTCACAGTTGCCGTTACAAGGCTTACTGCTGCTGGCGTTTCTGTCACTGAAGAAAACAGAGAAAAATGTGATGAAAAAAGAAGAAATCAGACAAAATATTTGTGCTCAGTGATGTTTTGAAAGGACGCCATCTGCTGGTGCTTTAAGGGGCTTATTATTCAGGAAGGTCCTGTTAGCAGGCAGTGTGTGACAGATGGTCAGATGGCCAGGCACAGCAGTTAATAACAATGAATTGGCTATTAATTCAACCGTGCATTATTGAAAATAACAGGTGAAGTTACAGGCCCTACGTACAGTATAGGCAGTGTTTATACCTGCTGTGCTTTCAGGAACGATGAACTCTCTGCCTATAGTCTCTGTGTTGATAACCGGGACCACGGTGGAACTGGCACCTGAAATATGAGAGAGAGTTAGATCTGCAATCCTAGGAATACAGTATTAATGAATATTTGCATACAGTCAGGTCTGAAAGTCTGAGATCACACTGAAAATCAGTTGTTTTTTATGTAAAAATAAAGTTTTACATAAAAAAAATCCTGTACTAAATTAGTAAATGTAAACAACAACAACAAAAATCCTTGTATATTTTGTGACAATTCAAACAATTATGCTGACCATATAATTATGGGACAAAAATGCTATAAAAAAAAAGAAGCTAAAAATGACAAAATAAAATTGCAAAAACGATGGAAAACCTGCCAAAGAAAGACATTTTGCTAGTGCTTTCAAACAGCCCGTTATCCAAGCATCCAATGACAATCTCAGTATCATCTATCTATCTATCTATCTATCTATCTATCTATCTATCTATCTATCTATCCATCTATATCTTCTAATAAACAATGCTAAAGAAATTTGCAAAAAGAATTAAAAAATAATGGGGGGAAGTGCAAAATAAAAGAGCAAAAATATTGAAAAAAGGACTAAATAAAATAGCAAAAATAATGGGGGGAAAAATGCAAAATAAAATTGCAAAAATAATGAAAAAAGTCCAAATAAAATTGCAAAAATTATGAAAAACTGTCAAATAAAATCACTATATCTGACTGTCTAATAAAAAGTGCTAAATAAAATTGCAAATGCAATAAAAAAAAAATAATGAAAAAATTGCAAAATATAAGCATTTCTGTTGAACCCCGCTTAGTACATTAGTTCATCTGAATATGGCTTAGTTCAACAGAAAATGTGCATTTCATGTGCAAGTTTTGTGAGTTGATCTGATGATCCATCTTATTTTTAATGTAAAAGCAGTGTGGACATCTGTAACTTGAATGTGTGAGGCTTCCACACACTTCCAGTCATTTTAGCTGTACAGCCAGTTATGCTGCTTGATATTGCAAACTGGTATATATAAAATCATATTATTTTATATTATTATTGTATTCATAAGCACTGGTTTTTAGCAAGTATTTTTCCTGTAGTTATTTACCTATAGTGACTGAAGAATCAGAAGTCTTGCACATTCACAGAAAATAGTTTACTTTGTGAAATAAGGAAGAGGAGAAAGAAGCCCACCTGAGCAGATGACACCGGCGTCCTCATGGTGGCCGCAATTGTGAACTCCCCAGCCGAGGCTGTAACAGGTGGCCAGGCTTCCCTCCTGCCCGTTACAATTCACGTTATCCAGCAAAATCCGTCCCGTGCCGTAGCCGAAGTAGGAATTTGAAGGTGCGCCGACAGCTTGTCCGCAGCCGATTTGTTGACACACGACTGCGGCATCCACCATGCTCCAATCATCATCGCACACCGTTCCCCAGCTGCCCTGATAGTAGATCTCCACCCGGCCCTGACAGCGGTCCCCTGTCCCCGCCAAACGTACAGCTCCATCTCCTAAAGCACAGGACGGTCAGACATGGGTTTAGGAACAACCGTATATGTGACCCTGGACCACAAAACCAGTCATAAGGGTCGAAACTGAGATTTATACATCATCTGAAAGCTGAATAAATAAGCTTTCCATTGATGTATGGTTTGTTAGGATTGGACAATATTTGAAGATCTGGAATCTGAGGGTGCAAAAAAAATCAAAATATTGAGAAAATCATCTTTAAAGTTGTCCAAATGAAGTTCTTAGCAATGCATATTACTAATCAAAAATTAAGTTTTGATATATTTACAGTAGGAAATTTACAAAATATCTTCATGGAACATGATCTTTACTTAATATCCTAATGATTTTTGGCATAAAAGAAAAATCAATAATTTTGACCCATACAATGTATTTTTGGCTATTGCTACAAATATACCCCAGCGACTTAAGACCGCTTTTGTGCTCCAGGGTCACATATGAGCGTGGACAGCTCTTTCAAAGTAATTTTTAACATTTCTATTATATATAAATTTATAATATAGGCCTATATATATAATAGAAATGTATTAACTGTCATCCCCCATTTTTTAAAATAGGCATGAAAGTGCACTATCCAAACTTAAATTGTTGTAATTTATTAACACTTTGGAATACAGACCTAAGGTTGGTCTCTTTTTAAAGAAGAAGAAAAGTAGATTATTAGAATTTTTTAGAATTTTATATAGAATTAATTAGAAATGTATTAAAAAGTATCAAAAAGTTATAGAAGTTTAAATGTACTGTAAATAAAATGCACTATATTAATTTTATTTATTATAAATATTTTACATAACAGGTTTTACTCTAAAATTGGTTTAAAATGAAAGCCTTATGTCTAAATAAGTTATGTTCCAAATTTGAAGTTGATATGAAAAAAATTGAGGTTCCTGTGAGATTTTATTTAGGGCGTTATACCACAAACAGCCACCGGGTGCCATCCAAACTCCATTTAATTTTTTTTAATGCATTATTCCGTCACAAATGTCTAGATTTCTCTGTCAATATTACTTATATCTCAAAATCCTGAGACTCAGACCTTTCCAATGATATGTTTTTTGTCAAGATTATAAAAAGGTTTGATTCTAAAAGAGCGTAATTCATTTTGTAATATGACACTTGACACCACCCACTAAGGGGGAGGAGACCGCCTAAAGATTTTAAAGTACCATTTCTATGGTAGCGCAATATCCGATTTCAAAAAGGATGAATCTTGGGCTTCTTAGCTTTCAAACGATATATAATTTATGATGATTACTAAAAGATTTGATAGAGAAAAAGGACAACAACAAAAAGAGCGCCAAGCGTCCCACAGGTGGGACGGTGACAGTTAAGGGGTTACTTAATTAAATAATTAATTGATTTTTTTGACATTTTTTCATCACCAAATACCTCTGGAATATTTACTGCTGTTGCTTTCTAATGCAGGATAGATGTGTTGCTCTCAAAATACATCATCTTGGAAAACAAAAATAATGAGAAAAGTTGTATTCTTGTTTTGAAGTAAGAATTCATGCTTCAACAAGTAAGATGAAATTCTGATGCAATGATGTAAATCATTGAGATCTTTATAACATTACAGCAGATACTTCCATAAAATGATTTATCAGCAGTCGCTCTATTTCTCCAGTAATATGTCTCAGTAAGATGAGATTGAAATGATGAGAACATGATTGAGAGCTGAAGAAATAAAGGCTCCTCAGAAGATGTGAGATGTTCTGGAGGCTTGTGAAGATCATTCCTCCGCTGAGGAACAGTGAAAGTAAAGCTGCTGGAAACAAACGCTCCTCAAAAGATCATGAGGATCAGATTTGAGACTCTAAAACATGATTGATGGAGAATCAAGTAAAGCTGAGCTGCTTCAGTCCAGTAAGTGTTCATCTGTAAATATGACTACTGTACAGTTATTCTGACATTTACTTTATGAAAATCAGTAAAGATTTGACAGCAAAAATCACGAGCTGAAGGTGGATGTTTGTACAATTATATTAAAGGACCTTTTATTACTATCAATCAGACGACAGAAGGCATGGAGTAGATTGTGTGCAGCAGGTTTTTCAACAAAGTTTTGATCATTTAGAGATCTTGGAGATGCCTATATTCACTGTACTTTTATCTATTATGTAAGAATTTTTTCCAGAAACATTATGAAATCATTGTGAAACCCCTATTGTTTGTCCAACAGAAACCCTAGTCCACAATTATCTACACTTTGCTCCTAGAAATCATATAGATTGCTCCATAGAGGGTGTGGGCCAGATAATCTGTAATATTATTCTGCTGAGTTTAACTTGGCATTGAATATGATGCAAACGGAGGGCTACGGTTTCAAGCAAACGCACACTGATGTGCCTCGTATTGGTTTATTGAGCGACGCCACCACATGGACACAAAGCCAGTCTTGTATTGCCAGAGGAACAATACCTCAACGGTGATTCCATGCTGTGAAAATGCCATTAAATTCCCCAAACAAATTCCCATAAGGCTATGTTACTTTCTTTAGCTGTCATAATCTCTGAACTAGATATGGGTGGCTGCCTCTCATGACTGAAAGAGGATATGAGAAACAAAGACAGGATGAACGTGATCCTTCAGAAGAAGTTTTGATGTGATCTTTACAGTAGTTCATCACTGCACTTTTCATTTGGGATAAATTATAAGCAGGGTAATTATAGTTAACCAAATTTAAAACAAAAAATAAAACCATATTAAATATATATATTATATATATTTAAAAAAATGAATGTATTATTTAAAAAAAAAAAAATTTTTTACTCAGTAAATGCTATAAAATAAACGTTAACTGAAATAAAACGAAACAAAATAATAAAATAAATTATAAAATAAAATAAACTTAATGTACTAAAATAGCTGGAGCACAAAAAATAAAATAAAAATAATCAAATCTATATAGACATTAAAAAATAATAGAAATGCCCAAAACTACTAGAACTTGAACTAGAATTAAAATGAAAAGAATATAAAAATTAGAAGCTAACTCTCAGTGTTATTAATATAACACTAATTATAATGAGACACTGTGCAATGATTTTGATTCAGGATTTTTGTGTCACATATTAACAAATAGAGGCCCTAATATTTTGGGTCATTCACTATGCAGTACATCATGCATGTCTTAATATATTGAATAAAATATTAAAATGTATTCAAATTTAAATGTTATTATTATCATTGAATTTAGTTATTATTACATTTAATTATTATTATTTCATTACTAAATTAAAATTGAATTATTACAATTACAAAACACAAAATGTATTCAGTGTAATACATATAATAAATTAGTAAAATGTTTAAATTCAAAGATGGAGATCATATTAGTTTAGTTTTAATCAATATCACAATAAAGTTAATATATATGGGTGAAATTTAAATTCCACAACCTATAAAGACATAAATTGCTTTCCTTTCCTTCGATTGAAAATGTTTCAATCAAACATGGTTTTCATTTATTATCAAATGTCCTTATAATATAACTCGCAAAATCCCAAAATACAAAATACAGTTTCCTATGAATGACATCCTCCTCCTCCAGGAAGTGACATAATTTTGGAGGGAAATCAACAGTACAAGCAACATAAGTATCAGATGAATTCTGTGGTGTTTTGTGTCTCTGTAAAATATTCCATCTTGTTTAATCAAATTAGTTTGATGATACTAACATTTCATAATTTTAATGTTTATATTAGTGCTGTCAAACGATTAATTGTGATTAATCGCATCCAAAATAAAAGTTTTTGTTTACAGAATATATGTATGTGTGCTATGTATATTTATTATGCATATATAAATACACACACATGCATGTATATATTTCAGAAAATATATTATGTTTATATATTAAATATATTTATTTATAATATAAATTATATGAATATAAATATAGACGTGAATACATGTAAATATTTTCAAAATATGTACTGTATGTGTGTGTGTGTATTTATTTATATATACATAATAAATATACACAGAACACACATATAATATGCAAGCAAAAACTTTTATTTTAGATGCGATTAATCGCGATTAATCGGTTGACAGCACTAGTTTATATATGTTTATATAAAACACAAAAATGAACTTCAAGTTGATATCCTCATGTAAAAGTAAAAAAAAGGGCCGAATAAACTGTGCAACTTACTTAAAGCAGAGATCAGACGGGACGGTGTGGTGGGCTCCAGGCCTCGAGGTTCGATGACATTAATGCCTGTGAGAAACGAACAATTAATGATCTCACATAAATTAATAATTACTTGAACCCATGCAAAGAAATCAGTTTTAAGCACTTGTCAAGTTGAAATGTCAAGTTGAAGTTTTAATGGCAAAAACTCACTCCACGTACCTTTACAGGTGACGGCCACGTCTTCATAGTGGTAGCAGTTATGGACGCCCCATCCCTGATTCCTACACTGACTCAGGTTCATCTCTCCTCCTTTACAGTCCACGTTGTCCAGCAGGATGGGACCGGAGCCCTGGCCGAACTTGGAGCTGCTCCCCACAGCCACGGCCACACCGCAGTCCAGCTGCCGGCACACCACGTTCGAGTCCACCATGTCCCAGTCGTCATCGCACACCGTCCCCCACATGCCGTTATGAAGCACCTCCACACGGCCCTCGCACGGGTTCCTGCCGTTCACCAGCCGCACTGGAGACCAGGAAGAGCAGGTCATTACTTTTAATATTACTGAGACACTATTATAGTTTTTATTAATAATTGTAATTAGCTTTTATTTTCATATTTTTCATTTTCATTTTCATTTTAGTTAGTTTTACAAAAAAACTTTTTTAAACAAATATATATATTATTATTATTATTATTATTGTTGTTGTTGTTGTTTTAGTTATTTTAGTGCATCAAGTTAAACTAAATGAAAATCATAAATGTTAAGTTTAAGTTTGATCTTTTATTTCAGTTTCATTCAGTATTTTTTATGGTTTTAGTTTTAATTATCTATAATAACCCTGGTAATTACTAGAACATGCAGGGTACATGTATGTTTCAGTGTTATTTTGGTATAATTGATATAATATTATAGTTTTTATTAATAATTTTAATTAGCTTTTTCTTATTTTTCATTTTCAGTTTCATTTTAGTTAGTTTTACAAAAAAAAATTTTAAACAGATATATATTATTATTATTATTATTATTGTTGTTGTTGTTGTTTTAGTTATTTTAGTGCATCAAGTTAAACTAAATGAAAATATTATAGTTCTTATAAATATTTGTAATTAGCTTTTATTTTTGCATTTTCCATTTTCATTTTCATTTTAGTTAAAGTTTTAGATATTTATTTGTGTGGTTTTGTCATTTTTATTCGTTTTTAAACATGTCTCTGTATTTTTTTAATTAATTTTTATTTCAGTTCTAGTTTTAGTCGTTTTAGTACATCCAGTTAAACTCAATGAAAGCATGTTTTCTTGGCAGCTATCTAAAATTGTATTATATATCTATTATTTTATTTATATTATTTTTTTTTATATTTATATATTTTATAGTTTGATTCAGTAATTTGTTGTTTTGCACATGTATGTTTCAGTGTAGTTTTAGTATAATTGAGATACTATTATAGTTTTTATTAATATGTTGAATTAGTTTTTATTTATATTTAGTTAGTAGTATACATTTTAGTATAAATTAGTATACATTTTATGTATATTTTCTGTTTGAATTTTAATTTTAAAGTTTTAATAATTTTATTGTGTTTTTGCTATTTTTATTTATTAAAAAAACATATCTGTATAATTTTTATTATAGTTTTTATTTTTATTTAGCACATCAGAGTATGGTACATAAAAAGTAACAGGTTTTAGTTTAAGTTAACTATTATAACTCTCTAGTATGTTTTTGAGCTGTGCCTGTAGAAAACTCATGTTTTTTTTTTTTGACTTTAGGAAATTATTTTGCACCTTAACTGAGTAATAAGATTAATAGAATGTCTTTATTTTTGCATGTATTTTATTCTCTTTGAACTGTGTCAGTACCATGGTACTGAATGGTGAATTTATACATGTACCACGGTAAATACATGGTGCTCCAATTTACTTTAAAGAATTCAAAAAAGGAATAAAAATAAATTGCATAGTTCAATATATTTATATTTACATTATATTTCAAAGAATATCCTGATATTGCTATTATACATCCATAAAATGGTATTACCATGGTATAATATCCAAACAAGACATGTTGCATGTTCAAAAAAAAGTTAATTATGTCTGAAGAAAAGTCTTTTATGACTTTTTGGTCCTGGTCTAGTGCATATGAAAACTGCTGGTTTCTGAATAACACAAGTTGAAATGCAGAGCTGCACGGCTCAAATATAATGACATAATGAAGCCTGTAAGAATGTCTCTAATCCCCTTCAACTTAACGCACAATAATAAGTCTAAATATGACATATGACTCCAAAAAGAGAGCGAGAGCGAGGACATGGCATAGCGGTGGAGAAGGGATTGTGTAAACTGAGCGAGTCTTTTTTCTTGTGCCTCAGAGGCAATTATGATCCTTTCCTGCTGCGATCCGGTGATCCTGCCAATGGGCGACGGCAAACTTATCTTTTCTTAAAAGGGTGTGTTCTCATACAAAGATGTAAGAAAGGGTGAGAAAGTGAATTGCTAAGACGCTCACCTTGAGGCCGTGTTGTCACTGGGGCATTTGTGTTGGTGGCTGAGAAAAAAAAAACAGGAGAGAAAGTCAGAGAGAGAGCAAACAACGATTGTGGTCAAATTATTTGTTGAAAGGAGGTTCTTGGCCCTCCAGAGCTGCAGCCCTCTATATCTACTACATCTATTTTCCTGTAATTTTAGACTGGTGAAACAGGAAGACTGTGAATTCAGCTCAGGCTAGGATACAGACGGACTCACCGCAGAACAGATGTATGGCACAATATTACACACCTCTCGTAATGCAAGATCAGATAGTGAGATGTGTGCTGTGAATCTGATCAGATTCAGCAAATTCAGACAGTGGATATCGAATCTCAAATATAGTGAAAATATTAGCAGTAATTCTGCTTGTTACCAGTCTAGACCTCTGAGACACATTAATGAGTCACTTATTTTAGATACGTTTTAGAAATATTATGTGTAGAAATAGTGCACAATCTATAAAAAAAAATTGTAGTTAGTTTTTCGTAGTTTCATTGTGTACCATGTTTAATTTTTTTGTGATTTATATATATATATATATATATGTGTGTGTGTGTGTGTGTGTGTGTGCGTGCGTGTGTGTGTATATATATATATATATATATATTAAAAATATATATTTTTTATTTGAAAAAGATATGAACATTTTATATATATATATATATTTATTTATTAAGATTTATACTGTATACTACCATTCAAAGTTTAGGATCAGTAAGATTCATTATTATTATTATTATTATTATTTGAAAGAAATTAATACTTTCAATCAGCAAGGACACATTAAATTGATCAAAGGTGACTGTTACATTATTAGGATTTTTTTATTTTTATTTAAACTGTTATTTTAAAATTTAATAATGTTAGATAATATTTTCTACTGTATTTTTGATCAAAAAAATGAGTGTAGTCTTGGTGAGCATTAGAGTATTCCTTCAAAAACATTTTTAAAAATCTTACCGAACCCAAAACTTTTGAGAAATGAATAATAAATACAAATAAATGAATAAGACATGTATTTGAGTGCACTGTTTCTCTGTGACTGTATGGTCAACTCCAGTCCTGCTTTCATTGAAGTCTATGTACTCTTATATATTTAATATATTTATAAAGCAACATTTTATGGCATGTTTTGCTAGACCTGTTGCCTAGCTGAGTATGTTTGTGTTTGTTCAGAACATTGTGGTGTTTTTCACAAAGCGCTGACCTTCCCTTCCCTTCCCTCCTCAGGCACACTTTCACCGGGTCTCTTTGTCCTGTGTTTTGTAGCAGTATTGAGACAGCTAATGTTAGTGCCTATACAAGCTTTTGTATCAAACTGTGAATCAATGGTGCTCGATTTCAGCGCCTGACAAAGACAGCAGAAAATAGGCTTTTTTTCCCCAACACATCCCATTCAGGTCAATTCACAGCCTTCTCCTCCTTCTTATTAATGTGTATGTCGCTGAAATGTTAGTCGCTCTAATTATAGCGCTTCAGACGTGTGGGTTAATACACATATACGCTTAGTATTTGTATAAAAAATGCAGTTGGAAAAAACTGGGTGTAGAAACAATTTTAGTTAGAAATTGCTAGTAAATTTCATGATTAATTACAAGAAGAACACATTTAAACACTACATTCTGAAGTAGAAAAACTGAAATATTTTTTTCTTGTAAAATATCCGTCAACAGTCTTGTTTTATTTACAACTTTGAGAAATCTCTCTCTTTTTATTTAATTTTTTATTTTTTTAAACATGCATTTATTCACTATGGAAGCCCATTTCTGAGAGAAAAAAAAAAAGGTAATTGCGACTTTTTATCTCACAATTCTGAGTGTATATCTCACAATTCAGCCTCAGAAACAATTCAGAAGCAAAGTCTGAATTGTAATTGAAATACAAAGCTGCGATAATTTATTATTATTTTTATGTTTTTATTCAGTGGCGGAAACATACGTTTTTACATTGTACATTTTCAAATTGCTTGCCGCCACACAATGTAGCAAGTTATTTAGAATGTTGCTTCATGGTTGCTATGATGTTCTGAGTTGTTTTTAGAATGTTGTTATGTGGTTGCTATGGTGTTTTGTGTGGTTTCTAGGACATTGTTAATGAAAGGTCACAGGAAATGCAAAGGTTTTGTTTAAAATGATACTTACTGGAAACTGATCTTTGTTGGAGTTTGATATCTTCTGCACAGAGAAAAGATCAACACAATTATAAACATCATCATCAAATAACTTAAATATGACACACACTGTACACACATTATCTCACATCTTTGTTGGCGTTTGCGTCACTTGTAAGATTCATTGAAAGTCACTGATCTGCTGGGAGTTCGGTTGAGTCGTCTACAGTAGAGGAAACCACCCATAATGCTCTGACACACACACGCATCTTCTCAGATGTCCATGTCGTCGTTAAGTCTTTAGTTCAGCTGCCTTTTCACAGGTTTGCGATGAACACAGTATTTCCTGCTGTAGGCTTTACATCCTGAAAAATTGCTCTTATTATTTTGTTCCACCAGGATCTATTAAGCCTGGAGGCTGTTGGCTTTTATTTCAATTATTGTTCCTTTAAAGCAGATATTTCAAGACTGTGATTTAATACTTTATGGTTAAAACTTAAGCTTGGTAGCTGAAAGGTTGCTGGTTCAATTCCCACAAGGAGCCTTGACCATTGAGCCCTCTAAATGGTCTGCATTTGTAATTTGATTTTTATATTTTGTTTCTAGGTTGTTCTGTGTGGTTTGGTCGTGTATGGGATATATATATATATATATATATATATATATATATATACACACACTCTAAAAAATGCTGGGTCAAACCCAATTTTTGGCCAAATATGGACTAACCCAATTGTTGGATTAAAATTTTTATTTGAAAACTTAACCAAAAATTAACCCAACAGTTGGGCTAATCCATATTAGACCCAAAGTTGGGTTGAAACAACCTAGCATTTTTTTTTATTTTTTGGGAACACTTAGTAAAGTAATAAAACACTTGATGTGAGTCCATTCAATGTAGTTTTTCAGTATGTGTTCATAAAACCTACATGTATTGTATTGTATTATATTATATTATATTGTTAGCTAAATGCAGTTTTAAATGGAGTGTTTCATATGAACCTCTGATGTATTATATCATGCAATACCAGACAAATGTTTGGAATAAATATGATTTGTTTTTAATGCTTTTGAAAGATTCTCTTCTGCTCACCAAGGCTGCATTTATTTGATCAAAAATACAGTAACAACAGTAATATTGTGAAATATTATTACAATTTCAAATAACTATTTTCCAATGTAATATATGTTAAAATGTCATTTATTCCTGTGATGCAAAGCAAAATTTTTCAGCTTTCAGTGGCACATAATCCATCAGAAATCACTCTAATATGCTGATTTGCAGTTCAGTTATTATCAATTATTATTGGTGCTCAGTTATTAAAAACAGTTATTTTGATGATCTAAGTTGAAAGTAGCTTCAATATTTTTGTGGAAACTGTGATACATTTGAATTTTCAGGATTCTTTGATGATCAGAAAGTTCAAAAGAACAGCATTTATTTGAAAAATAAATCTTTTGTAACATTATAAATGTTTTTATTGTCACTTTTATCTAATGTTTCCTTGATAAGGAAATAACTAAATGCAGCCTTGGTGAGCAGAAGAGACTAAATTACTCCAAACGTTTGACCGGTAGCGTATATCTTTATATCTAACAAGCTCTGACTCACCGGTTGGAAGGAAGCTGGTGACTGCGATCAGTAAGAACGATGCCAGCAGGCAGGTGAGGATCCAGGCAGCAGATTTCCAGCATCTGCGCACACCGTCTGACACACGCTGACTGTTCATGACAGAATAGATGCAGCTGGGCACCTGCAGCACATACAAACACCTTCAGTGAGTGCTTTAACCTCTCAAGATCCGTTTATCTGCATGCAATTTGCTCTTTTTCTGTCTTCTGCTGTGTTGCTTATTCTCACTATAGTTGTCTGACACCAGGCGCCGAGGTTATTACAGTAACTGAGTCTGCTGGTCAGTGATTGGACAGCTTCTCCTCATAGTACGTTATGTAGAAACACACATGCACTCACAACATCAACAGCAACAAATGCTCAGCCTGCAGGCAGTTCTGAACAGACACGTATTGATATACGAGAGCAGGCCGATCGTTTGTGTGACCATGTGCCTGCTGATAATATGTTATCCAGAGAGGTTTTTATGCTCCAGAGATGGTGTAGAATGTGATTATGTATAAATGAGGGATGCATTTTAGTGTAGAGTCATTGTATGTATTTTTGCATGTGAAAGTCATTTTTGGATGTTTTCAGATTGATGTGCATGTCCATGTTTGACCCATTTTTCTGGATCCGGACAAACATAAAGATTCAAACACATGCACATAACACACATTTAAAGCACAAGCTCCTACACAGAAAGCAAAAAGACCAGGCTTTAAAGTCAACATGAAAATTTAACTAATTCACATTCATGGTCTTAATAGGAAAATGATCAGTCTGTGCACATAATTTCAATGCAAAACATTTGTTTGCATAATCTTTCTTCATAATGTAACTTTTATGTAATGTAACCTTCTTTTCCGGCTAATGGCATCAATTCCTGTAGCTCAAACAGTAAAGCATGATGCTAGCAGGCAAGGTCGTGTTATTCATTAGATTACTAGGATATGCATGAACAAAATAAATGTGAAATTGGAATGCAATATAAGTCCTGCCTACTTTTTCTTATCATATTTCACTCAGAAATACCAACCCGATCTCATGGCAATTTGTACATATTTGGCATGGTGGTGAAAAATCGTACATATTTTACTAGGTGACAAATTCATAGGAATTCATAGGAAGGACCACACCTAACCCCGCCCCTAAACTTAACCGTCACAGAAATAGTACAAAATCCTACGAGTGAATTAGCCACCTTTTAAAATACGTACAAATTGGTCGTGAGATAGCGTTGAAAATACATTATATTACCAACTGTTAAGTGCACTACAAATATTTCATGTTGACTTTAATGTAGAAAGTAGAATGCATGTTCATGGTTACAACACTGACCTTAATAACATTTCTGACAGTACAGAGGACCTGTAATCATAATTCTGAAAATGTGAGATTTTTAATTTTGTAGAAAAACTTAAGCAGCTGTAGAGTGGATAGAAATCAGTGTTATTTTAGTGTTATTTATATACTATTATATTTTATTAAGATTTTGAATTATTATTATTGTTGTTGTTATTATTATAGTATTTATATAGTATTATATTATATTCATATTTTAATTTATTATTATTTGTTTTTTTGTTTTCATTTCAATTTTAGTTTATTTTTAAATATATATATTTTTTTGTCATTTTTTACATATTTCAAAATGTTTATTTCCGTTTTCATTTAAGCAATACATCTAGTATTTCTTCTAATATTTTGCATCTAATATTTTGTTTTAATAAAATATCTAATATTTAAAAAAATACTATATATTTATATTTACTTTCATTTTTTACAGGACCTGGACCATCTAAACTTGATTACCGGATTTTTGTAGATGTGTAAACTGAATTCAGCTGGTTTACGACTCTGAATGTGGATCTCGGATCTCGGAGTAAGTTTTTATTATTATCAGTTTTATAAACGTAACACATTCTATATCTCTTGTATATATCACAGCAAGTTCACAACACTTCTTTTTCCTCTTTCTCTTGTTGTTTTTCCCCAAATCCCTCCTGACCTTACGCTGGAATGCGTGTAAATGGTGGGATTGGGCTCAGGATCTCGGCTCTGGGGGAGAATATGATATTCCGCGGCGCAGATAGTGAACATTCCGGGCCTCGGGCGCACAAAAAGACATTTCTGCTGTCTGTGGTCGCCATCGTCAGCGGCTAAACGCTGCTTCCTGTGAATCTGTCACTGGGACCGTCCTGAACGCTCAGGCAGCCGATGACACCGCTGGGGCACCTCTCGGGTGCAGAAGGGGGGTAGATCGTGGAGGCAGAAAGGCAGGACGGAAAGTGTTTAGCCTTGGTTGCCTGGTTATGTCTGTGAGAACCTGGGTTACTTCAGCTAGTTTACAAGGCAGCATTTGCCATTTTAGTTTAACTTGATGTATGAAAATAGCTAAAACAAAAATAAAATACAATAAAAAAAATATACATAGACATTTTTGAAACAAAATAAAAATAATAAAAATGACAAAAACACAACAAAATTATTAAAACTAAGTATAAAATATAGAAATAAAAATTTTAACAGAAACTATGATAACAGTGTCTTGATACTAAAATAACACTAGTAAGCACTAACCATCAGATCAACATGAGCCCAGTGTTACTGTAGTTAACTAAAACTAAAACTAAACCAATAAAAAATCAAATAAACTTTACCTAAACTAAAATGTAACAAGAAAAAGAAAAAAACAAAAACGAAGGCAACATTTCTCATTTCCTTTAGTTTAAGTTGATGTAAAATAACTAAAAACCAAATTAAAAATAATTTATTTAAAAGACAAAAACTAATAAAAATGACAAAAATACACAACAGAATTACTAAAACTTTAACTAAAATTAACATGAAAGCATAAAAGTAAAAATAAAATCTAATTCAAAATATTAACATTATAATCTCAATGATACTAAAATAAAACTGGTGAGAACTAACATCAGATTAACATGAGCTTCAGCCCAGGGTTATTATAGGTAACTGAAACTAAACCCATCAAAATTTAATAAACTTGAACTGAAATAAAATATTTAAAAAATTAATCAACTTATTTCTAGTTGCGAACTTGATGTACTAGAATAACTAAAACTGAAATAAAATAAAATAATTTATTTAAAACAAATAAAAATGGCAAAAACACAACATAATGACTAAAACTTTAACTGAAATTAAAACAAAAACAGACTAATTAAATATATTAATAAAACTATAAAAGTATCTACCAAAATAACACCGCTTCAGCCAGCAGTTTGCATAAATGAATGCTCAAAGGGAAAATTGTATTGTAAGAGATCTTATTTGTATTTTTTCTCTTCTTTAGGTGCCTCAAAAAGTCAGAAACCTCGCAACGAGCAAATAAAGCAACCCAAATTTAATCGAAACCTCTATCCGACAGCAACAGAAAGCACCTCCTCGTCGGCCGAGAAACAAATCCACTGCCCATTCACATGCAGTTTCTGATCTGCTTGCATTTGAAGAGCTAAAACCCTGACGCTCAGATTGAGCAGCCAATTAGCCGCTGAGAACTTTCTAACGCGAGCCTGCAGACAAAATGGTGCAGTTGTGAAGGCCTGAAAATGAATCTAGTCACCAATATTCTGTTTTTCAATACTCCATTCATGGCTGGATGCAGCACGGATCCACGAGGGAATAATGTTGGCTTTTGTGTCGCCTGTGTTTGCCCTCCCTCTCTCTCCTTCTCACGCTGACAGATCCCAGCCGCTCGCGAAAATACACCAAGATAAACTGGGAGAGAACTCTCATCTCGCTTTTGACTTCAGACTGGATTTTGATCCAAGTTCACCGTCAGAAGATTGACTTTGATTGTTTTCTTGTTTCTGATGTTATTTCTTTTCAATTAAGACTTTAAAAGAAACAGGTGAACCTTAAGTTTGAGTAATGAATATTTAAAAGAACCTACTTTTGGAAAATAACTATTGCAGAATTCCAGATTCTACCATTTTTTTTAAAGATATGTATGATTTTAATATATATAATGATATAATTTCATTTAATATATATAATAATATATTGCATTAAGTGGTTTTTGACAAGTTGTATTTTAAGAACCGATCATTTCAATCATATACTTTATTATTATTATAAATATATAGTAATATATTATTACAAAGATGCTTTATGAAAAAAATTTGTATATAAAAGTTATATAAATAATTTTTGCATAAAGCATCTTTTGTTTTATTTTAAGGGTTAGGGTTAATTTCAATGATTTTCTTTTTTCACAATATCATAATGCCAAAATATTAGTTTTATATATATATATAAATATATTTTTATTTTTGCATAAAGCATATGTTGAAAAGTTGTATTTTAAGAAGCAATCATTTCAACAATTTTCTTTTTCACAACACCATAATTTTTCACAATACATAATTCCAGAATATGCTATTTAAATATATATAATAGCAATAATTATTTTTTTTTTATTGTAAAATAATTTTTAGATGATTTTTAATTACGCCTTATAATGAGAATGATAAACATACCTTAGTTGAAAAACAGTTTTCTTCACAGGCACAAGAAAAGTAGTAGATTTTTTCCCAACAAAAATAATTTTTAACGATGCTTTTTCTCACAAAAAGGCAACAGTCCACTGTGCTCTGAATTCAGATGGCTTGCAGCTCACAGGACGATTCTCCAACTCTCAGAGTTAAACTTTGGCTGGGAAAAGAGAAAAAAAGTAGTGCATCCAGCAGAAGAGCCACGAGGTCTTTCATCTCACTAACCTTGTGAGTCTATAAGTACCTGGCTGCTCGAGTACGTACTACGTAAAAAAAAAAAAAAAGGACAATAGCATTGTATGTTAATGCCCTGACACCTCGTCCCTGCCTGGTTTATGTGAATGAAGAGGAAAAGGGAGGAGGAAAGAAGACCGGCCCTTCACAGCTATCCCAGCATCTCTGGTTTCAGGTTGCGCTCAAGGAAGGTGCGGTTCATCCAAAACGCTGTACAGGAACATGCAGGTGTGTGCTTTTGCATTGTCATTACCTAGCTTTCACATTTTGCATATAAAACCAAATTTTAAATCTTTATTTTCAGGCTTTAAAGTTCTGGCCATCAGACTCGTCCTGCTCCTCTGCTGGATCAATAGTGTTCGGCTGCTGCCAAAATATCAGTTCAATCACTTTGATTGTGCTGAAGTTTGGACAGCTTCCATGATCATTACCGCCCATGTGCCACTGTGTGTTTGTGAAGCGTTTTACCTCAAATAACCTTTGACCCATTGGGTTTGCAATCTATACACCATAAAACCATAATGCACCAAATCCTACAGGTTTTGAGAGATTGACAACTTACTGGTTGCTGTTAACAGTATGTTATTTCTGGCTGTGTTCCACAACCTAGTGAGCTACCTAAAAAAAAAAATATATATATATATATACACACACACACACACACACACACACACACACATCTGTTATTTAAAAAGAGAGAAATACTTGTTTACTGATTTCAAAATTAATTTGTTCAAAACCAAAAGAGCTACTGAGATAAAACACTTTAATCTGTTTAAAAATGGTGTTTATGCATTTTTATACCTAATAAAGTGTCATGAAATTAAAGCAATCAGCTGATGTAGGCGTCAAAACCAAATTAATGCTCTGAACTCTAAATAAATACCTGTTTTTAAGATATTTATTGAATTCATAGGAGTGAAGAAGGCTTTTAGCCCAAACATCTGTGACCAAAAATATTTAGGCCCAATATGTAAGGTTATTCATTTTTATTTAATAAAAAGTTTTAACATAAACTAATAAACTTAATGTGATGCATTATTGTCAGTCATGCATAAATGAAACAAGAATGAGATTTATGTAATAGTACATACATTTTTGTTATTGTGTTTAAAATACACAGTAAACATTATATATTCATCATTGGAAAATTATATTTATTATTCTGTATGTAAACCAATCTCATATATTTATGATTAATTAAATCTAGCTTGTTATATATCTAGCCATATATAAACTGTTCAGACTTTTTAACTGATTAAATTTAACTCGTTTCACAATTGAAACATTTATGCTGATTCTATGGAATTTGAATAAATATGGTTTTGAAATATGAATATTTAAATAAATTCAAATAGAGGCAAATACTTAAAGGAATAGTTCATCCAAAAATGTACATTTGCTGATAATGTACTCCCCCTCAGGCCATCCAAGATGAGTAGATGAGTTTGTTTCTTCATCAGATTTGGAGAAATGTAGCATTGCATCAGTTGCTCAGCAATGGATGCTCTGCAGTGAATGGGTGCCGTCAGAATGAGAGTCCAAACAGCTGATAAAAACATCACAATAATCCACAAGTAATCCACACCACTCCAGTCCATCAGTTAATGACTTGTGAAAATCTGCATGCCAAATTTGTAAGAAACAAATCCATACTTAAGGCGCTTTTAACTTCAAACCGTTGCTTCGGGCCAAAATATGAGTCCTCTATCCATAATAACGCTTCCTCCAGTGAAAAAGTGCATCTCCTGTTGTCTCGCACATCAAAAGTCAGCCACATATTTGTTTAGAGCTGTTTTGGCTTGTAAACAGTGCTTGATCTGTGCAGATTTCTCTCCTGATTCACACCAGAACACTTTTTCACTGGAGGAAGCGTTATTATGGATTATGGATTATGGTTTTAATATATAGCTGGAGTCATAGAAAGCAGACAGCTCTGACAGTAGCCAATATTTTGATCTTTTCTTCTTGTTACCTATGCGGTCATGTAATTTGAGGACACTGAAATAAGAAAAAAAGGACGATTTATTATTTCAAGCAGAAGTAACATAATCCAGGAACTAGTGTGATATCTGGAATCAAGGAATATCCCGGAATATCACACTAGTTCCTGGATTACATATTTCCTTTTGTGTGGTTTTCGGATATTTTGTATATTTTTGTTTCCTGATTTGACATAATTTGATGTTTCATAAACACTGAAATATAATCAGTCCACATGTAGAGTAGTTTTCATTGTGAAATGACCCTGAAATGAGTAAATTTCTGGGTGATTTTGTAATTCATTCAAAAATGTTTTCTTGTATATTTTATGATTCTTGTGATGCCAGTGATGGAAACATACTTTTGTAGCCCAAGCCTGGCATTTCATAAACATCTAAATGAGCATTTTCTGGTAAGCTTTATCATTTTACTTGATCAACAATAGACAAAATGTGCACAAAACTAAACGGTGTGCATATTGTTTACTATTGGACTTCCCCAGACTTACATTGAAATTTTGACCCTAAAGTCTTTGCATGTTTCCATTCATTTTGTTTGCAAGCATTTTTTTCTTCCTGCACTGAAAAACAATTGGTGTAGGGTTTACTTTGAAACACTGAAAGACTGAAATATTTATTGTAAATCATATTCCAGGAATCTTGTTTAACCTTTTATTAACAAAAAAAAAAAAAAGTTTTTAAAGTATATTAGTATCACCTATTTCAGATACGGAAACCTGTTTCCACCACACACACAAAAAAGGTTATTACAGCTTTTTATCTCACAATTCTGACAGTTTTCTCAAAATTCTTAGTTTATATCTCACAATTCCGTTCTTTTCTTGCAATTATGAGAAAAAAGTCAATTGTGAGATATAAACTCAGAATTCTAGCTAGCTTGCTTGCAACTCTGAGTTTAAATTTCACAGTTCTGATTATAATTTTTTTTTTTTTTCAGAATTCTGAGTTTAGGCTACATCTCACATTTTTATTTGTTTTGTTTCTAGCTCGAAATAAAATATTCAGAGTCTCGCAATTCTGCGTTTATATCTCACAATTCAGACTTCGCAATTCTGAGAAAAAAAAAAGGATAAACTTGCAATTGACTTTTTTTCTTGCAATTATGAGTTTACATCTCGCAATTCTGTTTTGTTTCCACCACAAAATAAAAAAGGTAATTCTGACTTTTTTTCTCAGAATTGTTGGTTTATATCTTGCAATTCTACATTTATATCTTGCGATTCTTTATTTATGATTTATATTTATATATCACAATTTGGACATTTTTTTCGTAACATTTTTATTTTTTTATCCCGTGGCGGAAACCAGCCTCCATCGATATGGAGCCCTAAATAGTACATAAAAACCTAACAAACTGTAATTGTCTGCTTTGCATGTCAGTCGGACAGTCTTTTCCTGTCAAAGTGGGCGGTTCTTGGCCTGCATCAGCTGCAGTGTTATCCAGACTTTATGCTGATAATTGTCTGGCTCTGTGAGAGCTGCACTAAACTCTACAGATGGTTCCTCTGCAGGCTGATCCCTCCTGAGCGGGATGGACATGTGCACGCTGCCCAGGGCTTTTGGAGACTCTCTCAGACCCGCGGCCTGTCCGTCAAAAGTCTACCTTTTAGGTTATATGCACGGTTAGAAAAATCTCCCTACAGTATGTGCGTACAATACGCTGATGGTGCAATCTGCTTCATGCCCACTGTACACAAACCCTAGCG
>NW_015548223.1:662566-671993 GCF_001515605.1 Sinocyclocheilus anshuiensis | reverse complement strand
TATGCTTTGGGCTTCACTGTATGACAACTATTGACTCATTTGCATCTAATAGTATTTTACAGGAGGAATTAAGCCTTTGGATTGACATGCAGTTCTCTAAAGCAAAGCAGTCCTGTTTGTTTTCATTTATTTACCTGAATAATTTAGAAGGATAACATATAAGGTACAGTTTGTGTTTGATTCTTGTCCAAGTTGGAAATTGGTGCATTTCCTTTCCCATAATCCCACTGGGCAGAGTTGGCGGTTGTTGGGAGGGGACGGCGGTGTCGGATTGTTTCTTACAGGAACCTGAAGTGTCTCTGGACGCTCTGCAGGGCCTCATTGGCTCTCGCTGTCTGCCAACCTGTTTTTCACCAGATGCTCCGACTGCCAGGAAGCAGGTTACATAGAAAGAAGAACACAAAAGACACATAGCTGGTGATACATAGAGTGTCACTGTGAAAAAACTTGACCTAACCTAAAAAATAAGGGAACCTATTACACTTCATTTCATTTAACTCAACTAATTCTCTCCGATTCAAATGTTGACAACTTCTTTATTCATCTAATGAGTATTTAAAAATTAACAGTGGATTCCCAGTGCATGCTGGGAACTTGAATAACATTGTTCAGCGTAAAATAGTTTGTTCATAATACTCAATTTGGAAAGCTGGGACAATATTTGGACAAATACTTAAGTATTTTATTACTTTTATTAGTAACGTGATGTTTAGAGTATTCTTTTGAGTTCATAAAAGATACTAAACTATCTTTGTTTAACCATCTTTGAACAAACTTTGTTTTAATATTTGTTATAGAAACATTTTTGCAAGTTATGTTTTTTTTTTTTTACAGTGTGTCTATATCTGATAAATGAAAGCGTTAAATTTAATTATTTGAACAAATGCTTGAAATGCAAGTTCAAATCTGTTTTTAACATATTCAAAAATGGAAATACAGAGACCCAAAGTAGCTGGATTTTAAAGTTAAAATAAAATCAATATTTTTTTATTGTAATTTTTCTTTCTTTTTTCTTTTTTTTAAATTCTACTCCATGTTTGTGGTCTTAATGTGTTTTTTTGTCTCTTTGACGTCCACGTACAAACTAAATTTTACCCCCTACGAGACTAAATAAAACAGATTATTAAAGTATGTCTTTCAAAATTTCGTGTTTAATTCAATGTGTTGTTTGCTGATTATTTATATTTATTTGTGAAATTTACCAGCAATTTTGGAGTGAACAATTACCAGGGCATTGTCAATTATAATATATTTTATGCCAGTAGTTATGAAAATTAATTTTAGCCAAATAGCTGGATGTTTTATACTGTGCAGGACTAAATTCGTATACAGTTCTGCTTTGTGAAAATGACCTGACTACATAAACTGCGAGAGGTTCATTGTGTGTGTATTGTTTAGGCTTGTTTTCTCAGACACTAAATACTTTTTTTACGCAAAAGCTGTTCTAATAGTCCAGGACTCGTATGCTGCTGCTGCTTGTTCAGGGTTTTACTGGTTTGGTGTCGGTTGTTTAGTCAGTATTTAAGTTGTGGGAACATCGCTTCAGGGTGAGAGTATAGCTTTCCATCATTATGTTCTCATACAGATTTATCACATTCATATGCATGTTAAAAGATGCACGTTAATGAAAATCACATTCATCTATTCTTTAGCATGAACATGGAAAGGTAACATTACTAGTCCACTAGAGTCAACCACTCAATTCTAAGAAAGATCATTCTTTTCTCTATGCTTGATTTTATGAATCCCACGGCCTCCTCATGCGTTTTAAGGTCACGGTGAACTTATGTAAGTTTCTCAGTGTCTTCATATGGGTTATATAACAGTGGCACATGTACAGATATTCATATCATAATTCTGACACATTCCAGTTTAAAATAGTGTGGTTTCTGTTTGCACCACTTTGACTTTTGACTTTTTTTCCATCCCTCATATATGGATCGTGATTGTGTTAAATGGGTTATGAAGCTGTTTTCACATAAATGACATGGTTACATTTTTATATCTATAGGTTTAGTGAAGTGTTACAGCGATTTTACTGCATTTAAGAGGTGAAAGCCCTTGTTAGAGGAACTTTGGTGGTTCTTCAATTGGTTTGAATAGATATTGGATGGCTGAGAACCGTCAATTTTGTATTAAAATATTTGTATTATTATTATCGGACTCGTGTTAGAGTATGTTGTGTATTTTACACAAGCAATGTTCTTAAAGAATGATCAATAAATAAAGACAGCAGTAGTAGTAATCAGAATCAGTCTAATCAGATCATATTAATACATTTATTCTTATTATTATCATCTGTAATTATCAGAATAAACATTTCTAATAAGACAATATTTATGAATAATACTTATTCTCATTATTAGTCATTATTTTCAGAATAAGTACTTCTAGTGAGATAATATTTTTTAATAATATTGATTCTCATTATTAATCATAATTATTGGAATATATACTTCACATCAGATAATATTTGCAAATAATGTTTATTGTCATTATTACACATACCTATTGGAATAAATATGTCTATTCAGATAATATTTGCAAATGAGTTTTTTTTTCTTATCTAAAATAATCAGAATAAATACTTCTACTCAGATAATAGTTAACAACGTTTCTTCTCATTATTAGACATAATTAATGGAATATATATATAATCAGATAATGATTATAATTTAGTATTTTCAATACTCTATAATGATCAGAATAAATACTTATTCTTAATAAATACTTATTATTATACATAATTTTTTGGAATAAATACTTCTAATCAGATAAAATGTATAAATAATATTTATTCTCTTTATCATCTATATACTGATTAGAATAAATACTTCTCAGATAATATTTAATAATGTTTATTCCATTTATAATACGTAATTATTGGACTAAATACTCAGATCATATTTATAAATTGTTTATTCTCAATTTCAACTATATCAGAATAAATACTTCAATAAGATAACATGAATTATTATTTATTCTCACTATTATACATAATTTTTGGAAAAAATACTTTTGATCACATAATATAAACCTTATAAGTAAAGTTTATTCTCATTATCTATGATTATCAGAATAAATACTTCAGTAAGATAATATTTATTATTAATAGCTATCAGATAATATTCATATTTTTCGAAATGCAACTTTCTTTAAAGGACATTTTTATTACATTTATAGCAGTTTCTACTAATTTAGCTGTGCTTATGTTTAGAATAGCATGCATACTATTCCTATAGTACAGTATGTACTGTATGGTGTGCCAGTATCTACTACATTTGAGAAAATGTGCAGAATATGACACTGTATCCCAGAAAGCACTGTGTTTGACCTTCTCCAGTGTAATGAAGGAACCAGTTGTGATTTTTAGCAACGCTTTCTTGTTTAATTGCTTGTATTAAAACATTAGACATGCAAACCTAATATTTTTCTGAGATGATAACTGGACTTTGAAGTAAACATGCAACATGCATAATTAAGTCATGTGGCAACAATGTAGCATAATACTGCATGAAATGTATATCGATGTAATGATACAAACTGTATCACTTAATATGTGTTTTTTAAATAGTAGGCCAATCTTCTTTTGTTCTGGTAACCTTAAATATGATATAGTATATTTGTATTTCCTGGCATATCAAATGCACCTGTGATCTTAATGTGCAGCAGATGCATGATGAGCTGATGCTCGTGTCAGACTCTCTCTCTCTCTGGGTGGTTCACGCAAAGAAAGAAGCAGATTAGAAAGGAACAGACTCAAGTGTCCTGGAATGAAGGCGTGTATGTGAGATCACAGCCTGCAGCTGCAGGATCATCCATCATGAGGTTTTGTTGGACTCGATGAAGGAATTAATAGCGATTACTGAAGGTGTTGCTGCTCCACTTTGCCAACGAGGATCATGTTGTAGCTTCTGGGTTTAATGATTGAGAATGAAGTATCAAAACAACACAAATATATGCAGTCGGCTATGTGAGATGATAAAGTGTTCTGCTGGCAGTTTGAAGAAATAGTGTCAAGTATTATTCTTGCAAATATTTTTTAGTTTTTAGAAACTATAATATGACTTGGAGCTTTAATATGGCAGAAATATATAAACTGGTCTGATGAGCCTATGATGCAAATAACTATATTTTAATCTCTAAAAGAACAAATATACAGTAAAAATTAGTCTAATAATACAAAGTTCCTAAAACCTAAAACCCATCAGAGAATCAGCTTCTTTATTTAAAGGAGGTTTTGGAAAAATGACTGTGTTTTATTTTAATAGGGATTTATTTTGATCATTTTGGCGGTGAATACTTGAAAATAATAACAATTAGTATCATTTATAAATCTAAGTTATAATTCTGATAATAATGTGAATAAACATTATTAATAAGGATCTGATTTAGAGGAGTTCTCTATTCTTATAATTATGGATAAATAGGAGAATAAATATTAGTAAATATTCTCTAATTAGAAGTATTAATTCTGATAATTATGGATAATAATGAGATTAAATATGATCTGACTCCAAGCATTCGTTTAGATAATAATGTGAGTAAATATTATAAATTAATTTGGTCTAATTAAAAGTATTTATTCTGACAATACAGATAACGATGAGAATAAATATTAATAAATATGGTCTAATTAGAAGTATTTCTTCTGATAATTATGGGTAATAATGAGAATAAATATTATGAGTTAGATATTTTCTGTTTAGAATAATCCTGATTACTATTATATGAATCATTATCATTATTTATTGAACATTGTTTATGTTATATAAATATAGAACATACTCTCACAACAATAATAATAATAATGATGATATTTTAATACAAAATGGACATAATTAATGGTTCTCAGCCATTCATGATCTTTTCCAAGGCCTAAAAAAAGAAAGAAGAGGTTTTAATGTGGATGAATCCTGATGTTTCTCCATAGAGGACTAACAGTCTTTATGTTCATGTTCATTGTTGTTGGCTGACACATGTGTTCCTTCAGGTCCTGTAGTACAGCCTCATTTTTCTGGGAATGCTCGCCTTTCCCGGAACCTTCCCATTTTTTCTAATAAAGCTTCCTCTTTCCTTACTTTCTTTTGTTGCGGTTCTCGTATTATTCTCCTACTTCTTGTTATTATCCATCACTTATCTATTCAGTTTTTTGTTCTTTTGCTCTTCTTCTGTTGTTTTTGGGAACACCTTAAACTTATGACTTATTTCTGCATCTTAATTATGTGATTTTGTTTAATGCCAAATTAATAGTTTGCACAAAAAGGAATTATTTTGCAGAATATTCACTTCATCTCTACTTTACTATGAAAACTGAATGTGATTTACAGTGAAAAAAACAAACGTCAAATTAATGACATTTCTGAGCAGAAAATCTAATGCTCTGGCATCATAACCAACAATAAATCTACAATAAACAATTCGACTTGAACAAATTTTTTATATGTTTTATTGGTAACACTTTACAATAAGGTCTTATTTGTTAACTTTTAGTTTAGTTTTAAATTAGTTCATGCATTAACTGAGATGAACAAACATTGAGCAATATATTTGGAGAGCATTTATTAACCTTTATTAGTTAAAAAAAAAATGTTCATGTTCATGCTATTCACAGTGCTTTAATGTTGTTAGTGTGGAGAACAAGCCCCCAAAATAGAGATATTCTGGTAATCACATTTATTAAAAATATTAAGGAAAAAGTGCAAAGCAGAACATTCTTGATTTTATATATATTTTTAAAACATATATTTATTATTAAAAGGTCAGTGTGGAGAACAAGCACAAAAAATAAAGACGTTTCTGGTGACCAAATTATTTTAAAATATTAGGAAAAAGAGCAAAGCAGAAAATTCCTGATTTTAATACTTTTAAAATATATTTATTATAGATTAAAATGTCAGTGTTGAGAATAAGCCACACAAATAAAGTTTTCTGGGGACCAAATTAATTTAAAATACTAGGGAAAAGTGCAAAGCAGAATATTCCTGATTTTAATCATTTTAAAATATACATTTATTATAGATTAAAAGGTCAGTGTTGTGAACAAGCCACACACACACACACACACACACACACACACACAGATTTCCTGGTTACTAATTTAAAATATTAGTAAAAAAATACTTTTTAAATGCAGAGATGGGCACAAATACATGAAACAAATGAATACAAATACAAAATACTGTGTGGAAAAATTTATTGAAATAGAAATACAAAATACTGTGTGGAAAAATGTATTTAAATGCAAATACAAAATACTGTGTGGAAAAATGTATTTAAATGCAAATACAAAATACTGTGTGGAAAAATTTATTTAAATATAAATACAAAATACTGTGTGGAAAAATGTATTTAAATACAAATTACATTCGATTTTTTTTCAAACGCTTTAAAATACAAAAAAGTATTTTGTATTTCAAATACACATTTTAAATACATGTATCTGAAATAATGCCCATCCCTGTTATAATGTATATTTATTATGGATTAAAAGGTCAAATATTAGGAAGTGTGTAGAACAAGCCCAAACACAGAGGAAGTCTTGCAAATATCACCTTTTAACAATTTAAAAAATTAGGAAAATTACACTAAATAACAATGAAACATTGAAAGCTATTATTATCAGCCCTTTAAAATAGAACAATGGATTTTTTTTCTTTAAAAAAAATCACCTGGGATACAGAAAAATCCCCCGACATGATTAAATGTTCAAACATGTAAGTGTGAGTGCTGCACTGTCGCCTGGTGTCCAGCAGCGGTCGCTGTGTGCTCAGTGAAGCTCTGGTGGACACTGATGGCGCGCTCTGAAGCAACTGGTGCTTAAGACGCGTTCGCATCGACAACAAGCAAACAACGAGCGACATCGCGCTGACGCGGACGCTAGAGGATTAACGCGAGTTTGAACGCGTCGTTTGGAGGTTTCCAGAGGAACTGGAGGAATATATGAAGTGCATCCTGAAGTTTTCGTGAGGAGGAAGAAGGTCAGGTCAGTGTGTTTAGGTCCCGCTCGTTTAAAGTCTCTGGAGAAACTGACACGCGTCTGACGAGAGACTTTTACTGCAGGATGACGCTTAAATGTTTCGTTTTTAGGGACATGTGATACATTGTATCGTTGTGTTTGTGTATCATCGCGCTTTTGTATCATTGTATCATCGCGTTTGTGTCATTGTAACATTGTAACAGTCTGACTGTGTATTACTGTATCAATGTGTTTCATTGGATCTGTGTGTGTGTGTGTGTGTGTGTCTCTGTTGGGGGAAACATTACACGTAACGTGAGTCACGTAATCTGATTACTTTTTCAAGGAACTATTAAAGTGATACATAATTTTTTAATTTACAAGAAAATATTAGTTACTTTTCCAAATAAGTAATGCCAGTTACTTTGTTTTCTGATTTATTCGCTGACAGCTCTCCTGTCCCTGTGTTGAGAGAAATCAGGAGTGAGTGCAGAGCATGATGCTTACTGTAGCGCTAGGCTAAATGTGAACATGCATTTACTCATATCTCACTCGCACAAAAACAGAGTCAGCATTCCTCAAAATGAATAAAAACAGTCAAATGCAAACTCAGAATATGACGCAAACCAGCAATAATTAAATGTTAACACAAATATGCTTAATGTATTTAATCCCATTTTATTAACCAATGTCTTTGCTGCTGACCTTTGATGATCCAATTCAACCATACTAATAAGCAAAAATGACCTTAGATAAACTTTTATTTTTTTTTATTACCGAAGAGTGTTTTCCTGTGTCCTATTCTTCATGCAATCTAGAAAGGTTCGTTTGAGCTGCACCCTCTACTGTACAGACATGAATTTACATTTTCTTCAGCCTGAGGCTTATTAATTTCACTTTTGGTCTGAAAGGGCTTTTACATTTACCAAAAATAGAACTTTTTTATATTAAAAACAAACAAGCAAGCCCAGCCCAGATAAGAAAAAGTAATGCAAAAGTAACGTAACACATTACTTTCTATAAAAAGTAATGCAATTAGTTACTGTTTTATTCCTTTTAAAAGTAACTTTCCTCAACACTGCATAACAGTTTTCTGAATCTTTCTGTCGCCATGCTGATAATCATCTTTCATCTCTACTCTTTTCAGTTGGCATGTTGGATTGTGTGTGCATGCTGTCTGCTGTACAACATTGTCATTTTCAGCCCACCTGCATGCTACTTCTGTGTGCCCACCATTAATGCCATCATGGGTGAAAACTGTGATGCCACTAACCCTCCGACTCTCTCCTCCAAGAAGTGCAGCAGCAGCAAGCGTGATTCCGTCTCCGATCCGTGGCGGGACGTGGAGCGTCTCCGTGCGGCGTTAAAGGTGGAGCGCAGCCGCAACCAGCAGGCTCACCGGCGCTTCTCTCTGGAGCTGCGGAGGCAACGTGAGGAGGCGCGCGAGGAGCGGGAGCGAGCGCTGAGGGAGCTGACCTACCGACACGAGCAGCAGAAGACGCTGGAGCTGCTGAGGCAGCGGGAAGCTCTGGGCCGGGAGCGTGCAGCGGAGGTCCGGCGTTTGTTGAGCTGGCGGAGTCAGGAGTTGAAACGTAGCGAGAACTTGACGCTCAGGCAAACCCAAGAAGTGCATCGTCAGCTAGCGGATGAGATTGCTGGTAGATCGGCGTTTCAAGGTCTCAAACTTGGATGTAAGGGCAACGGGGCGGCGTATCGCAAACTCGAGGAACTATTGAAGACTCTGCATGCTCAGGCAGATGGACAGCAGGTCGCTGTCCTTCAGCTTCTCCAACAGGAAGTGGATTTAGAGAAGAGCTACTTCCTGTGCCACCTGCTGGAAGCCCACAGCGGGATGTCCCGCGTTGTAAAACAATCCAGGCAGAGGTCGAAGAGTTGCGTGCATTTGCTCCTGCAAGGCCAAAACCACCCGGAATCCTGTAAGGAAGGAAAACCCACTCTATTCCGCTCTCATTCGCTATCCCAGACATCCTGAAGTGAATCTCCTCAACCTATGAAGAAGAAAAAGAAGCAGAACTGCGAAACGTCTCCTCTCAGCTCATCTCCAACCGAGGAAGAGGATTTATCTGAGCCGTGTTCATCTGATGAAGGATTGGAGAAGTGCTCACCATCCAGATGTTCAGAAGACAATATGGATGATCTGGTAAGAACTTTATGTTTATGGATTTTTGTTGTTTCCTTCTTCAGGGCTGCCCTGAATGTTCCTGTAAGTGCTCAAGCTGAATTTCATGCATTGTTGTGTTCAGAAATGTGCCATAATTTGTTACTTATTGCGAAGATGGTTTGCATTTTCTGCATTGCTCTCAGTTTTCTTTTTCACATGCTGTCATTACGCAAATCCATTCACAATCAGGGATTGAAAAGGCAGTATTTGCAAGTGTTCGTGTACTTGTGAAGCTTGAAATATATACTTGTACAAACTTGAAATATATCCAGCTGTGTTGAATAATA
>NW_015548223.1:635329-662418 GCF_001515605.1 Sinocyclocheilus anshuiensis | reverse complement strand
TCTGAATACTTAGGACCATGTGATATTTCAGTTTTTCTTTTTTAATAAATCTGCAAAAATGTCAACAATTCTGTGTTTTTCTGTCAATATGGGGTGCTGTGTGTACATTAATGAGGAAAAAAAATTAACTTAAATGATTTTCGCAAATGGCTGCAATATAACAAAGAGTGAAAAATTGAAGGGGGTCTGAATACTTTCCGTACCCACTGTATATCCGAATATGGCAACTCCTGAAAACGAAATACGCCCAGTATTTTTTGGTTTGGTTTTATGTATGCACTACCATTTAAAAGTTTGAGGTCAGTAAGTTGAAAAAAGTCAAGGCTGCATTTATTTGATTAAAAATACAGTAAAACAGTAATATTGTGAAATATTATTACAATTTCAAATAAGTGTTTTCTATGTGAATATATTGTAAAATGTAATTTATTTCTGTGATCAAATCTGAATTTTCAGCATCATTACTCCAGTCTTCAGTGTCACATGATCCTTCAGAAATCATTCTAATATACTGATTTGAAGAAACATTTGAATTGTTGAAAATTCTTTGATAGAAATCTTTTGTAACATTATAAATTTCTTTATCACTTTTCATCAATTTAATGCGACCTTGCTGAATAAAAATCTTACTGACCCCAAACATTTGAATTGTAGTGTAAATTTAGCATTTTTGTACCACTGTGGAATTGTTTGTGTGCATTTGTGTTGGTTTATCAGAGCTTGTATGGTTGTCCTTCCACAAATTTTCCTCAGCTCACACGTCCTGCAAACAAAATTTTATTCTGAAGCTTAATCAGCTTTTATTGGTGCAGTTTGGAGAATCTGACATTAGATCAGTATAGAAAAGCACCTCTTAAAAAGAATCACTTAGCACATTTCTGCAGAGCTGCTGAGTCTTCGGCCTTCTTTAGATGTGATCGATTGTGACTGTGAATGCAATCAGTCAGGAAACATTTCCTAAACAGTCACGTCAACTTCACTGCATTGCTGCAAACCTGTTACTTTTTAGTTAACAGATTCTTTAACATTCCCTTTGGTCTTTAAAGGGATAGTTCACCTAAAAATGAAAATTTGCTGAAAGTGTTCACCCACAGGCCATCCAAAATGTAGATGAGTTTGTTTCATCATCAGATTTGGAGAAATGTAGCATTGCATCAGTGTCTCAGCAATGGATCCTCTGCAGTGAATGGGTGCCGTCAGAATGAGAGTCCAAACAGCTGATAAAAACATCACAATAATCCACACCACCACATCAGAGTCTTCAGAATATGTAAAAATCTAGTTTTATTGTGTAATGCAAACCATGTGAGTGAGTGTGGTCTGCTGGTGCTATGAATAATTCAGAGGTACAGAGAATAACCATCTACTGCCACTGTGAAACCGCAGACTAAACTGTGTTGTTCGGCCCTTAGAATTAATGTACTCGGAGAGAGACGGATAGTGGCTAAAAGTTGAACTTTTGGACATTGGCGTTATGTTTATGCACTGAACAGTTTTGCAAGGGCTCTTATGATGTTTAAGCTCTGGATTATGGGATCTTGGTTCAATGAAAGCAAAGCACCAATTGTTTCTGAATCGAATTCTCAGTTGGCTTGATTGTGTCACTCACAGGCTGCATAACAGTGATTAAGCACAATGCGTTCATTTTCATCTTATATAATGATGATTATGTGCACGTTTTAGGTCTAGAGACTTGATATCAGCATCTGATTGCAACTGCACAGTCATACGAATCAGAAAGACATTTATTAGCCAGTCTGTGTTTAATGAGAAATTAGGACTAATAAACAAAAGTATAATTAATGTATTAAAAAAACAGTTTGAGGGCAAAGAGTTGCCATTTCTGTATTTTAGTTTAATTTATGTCGTATTTATTAATATTTTGAATTTTCAGTTGAAGTTTTAGTAATGTTGTTGCTTTTGTCAATTTTATTAGTTTTATGTATTCTAATCTAGCTTCTAATTAGCTTTCATTTATTTTTATTTCAGTTTTAGTAATTTTAGTGCTTATTTTATTTTAGTTAGTCGAAACAAGGCAATGTTTTTAATTTTCATTTATATAGATTTTTCATCTAACATTTATACTGCATTCTACTTTAGCTTTATTTCAATGAACGAAAACAATTCATAGTTAATAGTCAATAGTTTTAGTATTAGTTAACTAACAATGCTTCTGTAGCATTGTAGTTCAAAGTAGTTCTGATGAAGAAAAAGATGTTTTTGCTTTAAATATATGTTAAAAAAATTGAAGTTGTGGTAATTTAGAGAAATAATTAGGTGGGATCATAAATAAAGTTGAGAACCTTTACTTATGGAAGTTTGTTTCCATCACAGGATAAAAGATAATAAAAAAAGTAATTGTGACTTTATCTCACAATTCAGACTTTTTTTTAGAATTTATATCTCACATTTCTGTCTTTTTTTCAGAATTGCAAGTTCAAAACTCAGATTTGCGAGATATAAACTCAGATTTAAGATATATGAACTTAGAATTGTGAGATTCTTGTGAGAACGTTTGATTTTAGCATGGAATACGCTTCATATATTTCTCTGTTCACGCTCCACTTCATCTGCCAGTGAATTCAACGATCTTATCAGATCTCCAGCCGCCATGTTTCAAACGATCCAAACGTAACACGCTTCCGCCAATCCCTGCCTTGAAGCAATGATTGATGGAGGGTGGGCGTGGTCAGCTCGGAATGCATTTTCAAATTTAATTTTGCTACACATATCCCACGGCGTCATGATGAAAATGCAATCCTAAGTGTTCTAACTGTTAGTCTAAATGCATTTAGGACAAATAGCATTTAAATGATCATTTTGCTACCATTTCTGCTTGAACATGTTACACATATCAAATCAATTTGTGTTATACATTTTCATTTTCATTTCGCAACTTATAAAGCGTTCAAATTTGCATGCAATTTACATATTAAGACTACTGTTGGAAATGGCAAATGTAAATTATATAATTTAATTTTAATTTCCCTTTTGCAACAAACTTTGCACGTATGGGTAATGGAAAATGTCAATTTAAATACAGAAATACATTGCCATTTTGCATATTGCATTGCCATTTTGCATATTGCATTTTAAATTGAATTTCGCTACCTATATGCTTCCATAGTTTATAGTTATTTAATTTGAAACTGTTAATGGCATGTCTGTCAGAGAAACTGAAGGATGCAGCCACACAAGTGAATCACATTACAGGAGACAGTTGATGGTTAATTAGATCGTTTTTGGTCATTAATGTCTCTAATTGTATACTGCCTACTCTTGAGAGAAATAGCATGTGAAACAGCATACAATAAGCAGTGATAAACATTGAAAGAGTAGTATGCTTCATGTTGTCACTTGACCTCACTACGTTGCATGTTTAATTCAGCATTTAATTTAGCATTTTATCCATTTTTGTAGCAAAAAAAATAATACAAATATTGCCAAAAGACCTAATATCACATCTGGTTCATGAAAATGCAAGGTCAGGCTTAGTGCATTGCATTGTGGAGAATGTAGCTCATTTGCGTATTTAATATTTCCAGAAAATGTGTATGCACATATTTAATTGTGCATAACTGCAATATTTTCAATATGCAACTGTGTATAAGCGTGCATACTGTATTCTGCTTCTTTTAAAAGTAGTTTAAAAAAAAGAACTAAAATAAATAAATAACCTATGTGTTTTGATGCTATGAATCTTTATGTGAATGACCAGATCAAAAGAAATAATTAATGTGTGATTTGTCAGTTTAGCATTGTGTTCATGCATTTAGCATATTTCAAATGTACACACATTTGTTTTGAAACAAAGCAGCGTGATTAATATCATATGACATGAACTGACAGCATTATGTTAATCTGATCTGTTTAAGAAAGACTGTAAATAGCCTTGAATATACTATGGTATTATAGGTATGCACTGCAGCTGGTGGGATATAAGAAGAAACTGACACATGGTGAGTGTGTGTGTGTGTGTGTTTATTTTAAGAAATATACACTACTACTGTTCAAAAGTATGCTAAGATTTTTAAAATATTTTTGAAAGAAGTCTCTTCTGCTCACTAAGGCTGCATTAATGTGATTTAAATACAGTAAAATTGTGAAATATTATTACAGTTTGAAATAACTGTTTTCTATGTGAATATATTGTAAAATATAATTTATTCCTGTGATGCAAAGCTGAATTTTCAGCATCATTACTCCAGTCTTCAGTGTCACATGACCCTTCAAAAATAATTTGCTGCTCAAGAAACATTTCTGATTATTATCAATGATGAAAACAGTTGTGCTGATGAATGTTTTTGTGGAAACTGTGATACATTTTATTTTTCAGGATTCTTTGATGAACAGAAAGTTCAAAAGAACAGCATTTATCCAAAATATAAATCTTTTGTAACATTATAAATATCTTAACTGTCATTTTTTTATCAACGTCATGCATCCTTGCTGAATAAAAGTATTAATTTCTGTAGTGTGTATTAGATTCAGATATGTTTTTCCTCTTCCTTTGTCCTTCACAGATCTCTTTGACACAATAATACATTTGATTAAATATTCACCAACCACAACCACATACATTTTAATTGTCACTGAAATGTAGTGACAGATTGTTGTTTTGAGGTAGGGTGTTGCTTATGTTTTATTTTGAGCTAATAGAGTCACTGGGGTCTGTTTGTGGCATAACTGGGTCACTCCCTTCTTTTCCCTCCCAAAAACTGGTGCGAGGTTACACAGAGCAGCTCTGAATTATTGATATTAGCTTGAGATCAACTCAAACAGCAGTGTGACAGCGGCAGACGCACGTTCACTACATGACAAAGAGCCCATGGATGTCTCGAGCTTTTTCATGCTGGAGAAAATAAACCCGCTGTGTGTCTGGAAGACCTGCTTCTGAACTTCTTCTGCTTCTGAACCCAAGTGCAACATTGGGTTATCTCATTCATACGAAAGTAACACTGGTATAATCTAATTACAATTCTATATTTTATTTTATTTCAAGTGCAGTACTATATTTTCCCTTTTCCTCTCTCTTCTCAGCACATCTCTGTATTCATAGGTCTCTCCAAAGGATTCTGTGAGTTAAATTTGTCAAAATCAAAAGCCATTATTTTATTTGTATACTTCTTTTCACAATACACATTGTTTCAAAGCAGCTTTACAGAAGATCATGATGTTAATGTTTATAAAATCTTAATGTCTTCATGACTTATAGTCGCATTTATCAGATTCAGATTACAGCTGGGCAATAATATAGTTTGTCATAACCAGTTGAGATTTGTTATATTGTATGTCACTTTATGTGCGTATACTGTAATTATGTGGATAAAGTTTGACAAACTTATATTTAACCTTATATAAAAAGCTGGCGATGATATAATATAGTTACATTTTGTGATGATGCAAGCAATCAAGCAGTTGAGATTTACTATATCGTATTGCTTTATGAGAGTATAAGGTATGTATGTGTAAAAAGTTGGATATACTATATGTCCATATAGTTTTATCTCTCCGTGTGGTACATGAGTCAGCTTGTTTAGGCTGTTTGGCAAAGAGTCACTGCTGATCTCATTTTCCTCTCTGCTTAAGCCAAGACACTGATGATAAATCTCATTTATATATTAGAAAGAAAAGCAAAATCTCCTGCTGCCCATACTTTTGCATTGAAGATCTAAATTAGGACAAGTCCATCCTTCAATGCTGTTCTGTGTCTGAACTTCCAATTGGGAAAACCGTTTCAAAAACTTAAAAGAAATTGCAGTCAGTTGTGTGATGTCTAGTGAATTCCCTCAGTATTTCTTCATTGCAGGAAACGTACCATCCGAGCATAGTAATTGACGAGGCAGCCATGAGCACCGCAACCACCCTGTGAAATTGTGTCTCTTTGTGTGAAGACCTGACGTCTAATGAGATGTTAATGAAGCGAGTGTTTTACCTCATACACACACGCACAGGGGGTTTTCATCGGCCTGAGTTGGGTTCTCCTCCCCACGAGGGTTACACTCTATCTGTCTGTGTGTTTGCTCAGTGGAGAGGCAATTAGCGCAGCGTTTTTCCATATGAGAGTGAGCCAGGTGAACTCCACGGAGGTGGATAGCATTGCAGGATAATTAGATTTAAAACCGCTGGGGTTTTCACTGCTCTTTATTTGCTTCTGTATGTATTTGTCTGTCTGTCATCAAATTACATTACTTCAGTAATTATAATTATAGTTTTTATCAATATTTTGAATCGGGTTTTATTTTTAGATTGTCTGTTTTAATTTTAATTTTAGTTAAATATAGCCTAATAAGTTTTAGTTATTTTGTTTTGTGTTTTTGTCACTTTCAGTAGTTTTATAAATTTATATATGTCTATATAGTTTGTATTTCAGTTTTAGTTGTTTTAGTATTTCAAGTAAAACTTAAAATGAGAAATGTTGCCTTGGCAACTAGCTGAAATAAAACATTTTTATATATATTTTTTTCAGTTATTGTTTGTTTTATTTCAAGTAACAAACATTTTTTTTAGTGGATTTAATTGTAGTTTCAGTTTTAGTTTTTTTTGTTAAAGAAAATGAAAATTACCCCATAATTTACTCGCCCTCAAGCCATCCTAGGTGTATATGACTTTCTTCTCTCAGATGAATACAATCAGAGTTAGGCCTATATAAAACATGTTTTATGTCCAAGCTTTATAATGGCAGTGAATGGGGGTTGATATTCAATAGTCCAGAAAAAAAAAACAATCCAATAAAGTGTATCCATCCATCATAAAAAAGTGCTCCACACAGCTCTGGTGGGGGGTGAATAAAGGCCTCCTGAAGTGAATCGACGCATTTTTGTAAGAAAAATAACTGTCGTATGCGCATTCACGAGAAAGTGGCGTTCCGGCGATGACGTAGGACGTAACGTAAGCTCCGGTGAGAAGTGACGAATGCAGAAGTGCAGAGGAGAGAGCAAAACAATACACCAGTCACGAATTAGAAGTACAAATCGAGGATTTGTAAAGAAAAATGTCGGAGGATTTCGATATAAGCCAAGAGGAGACTGGTTTTCCTATTCTAAAGTAAGGAATCTTTGCTTCCTTTGCTCCTGTAAACAAAACTTTCTCTCGCTAGACTAGCATATGTGACCCTGGAGCACAAAACCAGTCATAAGTCGCACAGTCATAATTGTAGCAAAAACAATACATTGTATGGGTCAAAATTATTGATTTTTCTTTTATGCCAAAAATCATTAGGATATTATGTAAAGATCATGTTCCATGAAGATATTTTGTACATTTCCTACCGTAAATATATCAAAAATGTATTATCATTAATAATATGCGTTGCTAAGGACTTCATTTGGACAACTTTAAAGGCGATTTTCTCAATATTTTGATTTTTTTTGCACCCTCAGATTCCAGATTTTCAAATAGTTGTACCTTGGCCAAATATTGTCCTATCCTAACAATGCATAAATGGAAAGATTATTTATTCAGCTTTCAGATGATGTATAAATCTCAATTTTAAAAAATGGACCTTTATGACTGGTTTTGTGGTCCAGGGTCACATATTCTCACCGGAGCTTATGCTATGCCTACGTCATCCGCCAGAATGAATGCACTTCAGACAGTTAGTGGAAGCTAGAGATTACGGTTTATAAAGTTTTAAATATGGATATTTTTCTTGCAAAAATGCATCGATTCGCTTCAGGAGGCCTTTATTCAACTCCCCGGAGCCGTGTGGAGCACTTTTTATGATGGATGGATGCGCTTTATTGGACTTCTTTTGTACTATTGAATATCACCCATTATAGCTTGGAAAACCAGCCATTATAAAGCTTGGAAGAGCCAGGATATTTTTTAATATAACTCCGATTGTATTCGTCTGAAAGAATAAAATCATATACAACTAGGATGGCTTGAGGGCGAATAAATGATGTGGTAATTTTAATTTTTGGGTGAACTATCCCTTTATCTATAATAACCCTGTATGGTGCATCTCTATTGGTGCATGTATTATTTATATACTATTATAGTTTTTATTAATATTTTACATTTGCCTTTATTTTTATGTTTTAATTTTTAGTTTAGTAATGTCATTTTTTTTAAATATTACTATTAGGTTTAATTTAATTTTATTTAAATTTTAGTTTTAGTTCAATTATATTTTTATTCTTTTTTTTATTTAGGTACCTTTTTATCTACCAGTGACTGAATAGCTGATTGTTCATTGGTTAACATTAACTAATACTGACATCAGTCTTTTCTGAGGCAGAACAAATTGTTTAATTTAAGATTTTAAAGACTTGCACTTGATAAATAGTTCACAATAAGACCAGCAGCATGCATTAATAGAGTAAACAGGGTCAATGCTGATTTCAGTGACAGAATCCCTAGTAATAATGCACTGCGCTTGTGTATTTCTATATTTCCACACTCTCCTGTTTAATTCCACATTCCAGACACCGTACGTCATCGCTACCATTGTCTCTCAATGTTAATATTGGAGAACGCGCGTGTGGCCCTCCTTTGGTCCTTTCCGTCGAGCAGTGCTGCCTCTTTGACGATCAATAGAGCGACATCATTCCAGCGTCATCTCCATGGAAACCATCCTGCTCCGCCACCAGGATTGGCTCCCTCCCAGAGCCTGCTTGAGTGTGATTGGAGGACCCCCCACCCCCCGTGTCGCTCTCTCTCTCTCTTTCTCTCCCTCGCTCGCTCAAACACACGCTCTCCTCCTCTTCATCTTAATGTTGTTATCTTACCAAACACACATTTAGGCAGAGCACCGAGATCCAGCGTGACCGCTGAAGCATCACTGAAAACCAGGATCGCTCCTTCATGAACTGGCACGTCAGAGCGGAGGAGATAAGGATAAGAGGACGGTGCAATGAGCCGAGTGCAAATCCAGTCTGTGGAGAGAGAGGAAATTAAGAGACCTGTTAGAAAATAGACGTCACCTATTGCGTTGGCTTCAAACTGGTCTTTATACAAACCAGTTGTCTCTTTTTCTGACTTTGAGTCTTTTGTATCAACAGCAGGAGGAGGTCAAGCAATATATGGATGACGGCAACACACTGGGACTAAATATCATCAGAGCTTCATCTCTCGATCTAGGATTTCATTTTGTACTGGAAATGCAATTTTTTTTTTTTTTTTTTTTTACAAAACATTGACATTTCTGCATCTTATATAATGGGGGAGTTAGTTTGAGAGTGATCCTTTTGATTTGAGGTTCTTGAGTTGGTAATGTCTCTTTAAGAATTTGCAACAGCTGTGCTGCTTTTTTGCATTTTCACTTGCATTAATTAATTGTTTTCCTCCATTTACTAAGTTGCGAACATACCCTTCACGAAACATCCTTGAAACCTGTCATTGCACTCGTAAACGGAATAATGCACGACTTATGTACTAGGCCAGACCCCTCTGAACCACCTCAGCACGGTTCCCCGACGCCGGAGTTGAGTAGCGGTGAACCCGAGTCTCCGGCTGGACCCGGGCATCCCGACAGAGCGAAGCCAGAGGAGAGAGCGCTAGCGTCAGACACACTGAGCGGGATGAACCTGGGATCCTCCACCACGACTAATGGAAACGGCAGCGTGACGGTGCCATCCGCTGTTCTGTGCAAACGGCATCATTCTCTCTATGAAGGGCTTAACGGATGTGAGGCGGGAGGCTTCAGAAAGGTGCGTTTTGCTGGTCGAAAATATGGTTTATGTGTGCAGATTTTGAGGGCCTCTTATAGTCTTTCTATTACTAGTTGGATCCATTTGATATATCTATTCTTTTTTAGGCCATTTAGTCATTTTTAACCTTTGATTAATGTGATATTGCATTACCTTGCTCCATATTTCACACTGTTCTTTTTTTTAGGCCATTTAGTAATTTTAACCCTTGATTAATGTGATATTGCTTTACCTTGTTCCATATTTCACACTATTAATACTTTTATCCTTGATTAGTAATTAATCTTGGGTATTTAGGTTTAAGATTTCACATCTGTGCATCTTTAAATCCTGAGCTGACGTTCTTTATGTTGCACATTTATGAAGTTAATATGTAATATTGTAATTGTATAATGTGCATTGATTATGCAATATATGTGTTTAAGAGGAAATGTCGCTATTTAGATCTTAGATAGTGTCTACGTGAGTCTTTTTAATGGTTTGCATGAATTTTTAACTGAAAGCTGAAACTAAAGTATATGAAAGTTTACTAAGTTTACTAAGCTCATGAATATTCAATGAGGAGAGCATTTATGCAAGTAATGATTGGTTGACTGTTCTGGAACTCTTTGTATAGTGCTGCATTGTTTCATGCTTTTTCCAAGGGCTAAAAGCAGTGCGAACCCACTATCAAGATGTAAAATGTGGCTTGACCCAGGGTTAAAACTTTCCATCATTCAGGGTTAACCCATGGTTAAGCCTAGTGTGAAAATCCCTGTAGTATTTCACCCAGTTGTTCTTGTATTCAGTTGCTGTTCAGTGTCAGAGTTCAAGGTCTAATCGAATCAGAACACCATCCAGAAATCAATCGTGTGGATCCCAAACACATGCAGAATAGTAGGTGTTTACTGAACTGTCAGTTTGATTCTTGCAGCTTGTCTGTAATGCATTTGACAGCAGCTAAATTCAGATGCAGTGAGTGACCTCAACCCATATTCACTACTGCTGCTGCTGCTGCAGACTCAATGTGGGACAGCGCAGGATTCACTTAACACAGCCTCATTGAAAATCAATAGCAGCACTGCAGATTGTCTTGTTTCTGTTACTGACCTCAGTGATCATTCTGAAGGCGTGGCTTAAGTGACCTTGACCTGGACTCATGTGCTCTTTTCTCAGCAACTAGTAAAACTAGTAGTGCTTAACTGCACTTTTTGAATAGAATGAAAGTAGCTATTATGTTGTTTTTACAGTAATGTGCCACAAGTAGTAGCATAGCATGACAAAACATGAAATCACTGACTTTTGTTTTGTCACATGGTATTTATTCAGTGAGCTGAATAATTAAATGATTAATCTTATTGCATTTGTTCATTAGGATGATTCATGCACCAAATCTGTTAAAAAAAACGATGAGTGCTGGTATCTCAAATCTATATGGTAGCACTTTACTTAAAGCCTTTATAATGCGTTATATAGGTATTCATAAAGTAAGTTATAATGCGTTATAGCTTTTCATAAATAATTGTAACCAAAGTTAAAATGCATAACAATATTTGAAGGTGTTTTAATACATTCTATTTTCTAATGGCGTAGCAATGAATAGATATGTATTATAATGTATAACAATGTACCATTTTTAAATCTCACCTTAAAACAATTTTTTAGGATAGCTTTTACTTATTTGTTTTAAATTATTTTATTTTTTAATTGTTTTGAATGCATCTCTTCTCTTGCTTATTGTATAATTTTTATATGGTGCATTTTGTTGTTTTATTTGTTTTTGTAAAGCGCTTTGAGATTTTAAAGGTAACATTTAAAAGTGCTATAGAAAATAAAGATGATTATTATTATTATTATAACTGGTTACAATTATTTATGAGATCATACATGCATTATAAAGTGCATTACAAGGCATAATTAATGCATTAAAACTTCATTTATAATGCATTATATTTTAAAGCATTAAAGTGTTACCTATCTATCTATTTTAAGATATTGCTCTCATATTGCTACTTATTCTAAAGGGTAACTTGACTGTTGTTTAACTACTTTAAATTGAGTAGCTTGGTAGGCTACTTTTTTTTTTTTTTTTACACACAAATAATCATTGTTATTCAGCTGAAGTCGTACTGATTGTTGTGAACATGCTTACAGTCCTCACATTGGTGCATTGCAGTTGTACAAGTGTGTGTTGAATTTTTTTGCATCGTTTTAGGTTGAGAATAAGGTCTCTAAGCTGTACGTTTGGATGCATGACTGTGCATGTTAGTGCATGAGGTTTCTGCTCCAAAACTCTGAAGAGTCTGACTGTTTCATGTCCAGCAAATTGCCTCAAGATGCATTGAGGTCAAGATTTATTTGATTTGAGCTCTTTGCATCTTTGTAGTTAAAGGAATAGTTCATCCAGAAATGACAATTTCCTGAAAATGTACTCGCCCTCAAGCCATCCAGATTTGGAGAAATGTAGCATCACATCACTGTCTCAGCAATGGTTCCTCTGCAGTGAATGGGTGCCGCCAGAATGAGAGTCCAAACAGCTGATAAAAACAACCTGTAATCCACACCACTGCAGTCCATCAGTTAACATCTTGAGAAGCGAAAAGCTGTGTTTGTAAGAAACAAATCCATCAAGTCATTTTTAACTTCAAACTGTTGAATAATAATGTCGTCTTGTCTGAATCAGGAGAGAAATCTGCACAGATCAAGCACCGTTTACAAGCCAAAACAGTCTAAAACTGCTCTAAATCAATATGTGGGTGGATTTTGCTGTGAGAGACAACAGGAGACTGACTGACTTTTTCACTGGAGGAAGCGTTATTATGGATTAGCCAGAAGTGATGATTTAAAGTTAAAACGATGGATTTGTTTCTTAGAAACACGCACTACTTTTGTCATCCTTTTTTGTGCCTTTTGAAGCTTGACATATGTGATCAATTTGCAATGTCATTGTGTGATCATTTTTCAAAAATTCTGACAATAAGAGGGGAGAGTAAATGACTTTTGGGTGAACTATTCCTTTAAAGGGCTATGAATTCTAAAGGCTGGAGCTCCAGGGCCAAAAATAGAAATAATGGTTGAGAGGAAGATCGGGACCCTGAGAGGGAGGAGGGTGATCTCTGTTAGAGGTGCTCCCATGGGAAGCTGGGATGATGGATGAATAGAAAGATGGATTTTGGCTCATGCATGATTGAATTGGTGGCAGGGATGTGGTGTGGTGCCCTTATATCGTCCTGACCGATTCGTGACATGCTCTCCAGCCCTGCGGGGGGCAGACACCGTTCAGACACTGTCTGATATTTAAAAGGCCTTTCAGAGGACGTCCAAATTATCATCCTGTCTCAGTCCAGTATGGATCGACACCAGTTTTTTGATGCTACGTTCTGTTATTCTCATGCGTACCTACTAATTTGGGGGTGTTTTCTCTGTAGGAGTTTCCTTCAAATGTTAGTTTACTTCTTTCCGAACACTACTGTATTCTTGATGGTTGTTGTTTGCTGCTGCAGTAAAGACCACAGTGAGGTGAAATTGTGTTTTATACACATTTGCAGTGAGTTGAATAGAAAATTCTGTCTTCATTTACTCATCCTTTACATTAGATGTTTAGCCATTTGTTAAGCATGTCCATGTTGCTTTGTTGCAATGTGATTTCAAGCCTCAAAAAAGACAAATTGTGATTCTGTTATGTTTTTAAATACATGTAAATAAATATGTTGTTGCGCATGTTTTAAAAGCATCCAATTTTAAACAAAAGATAGCATGATTTTCAGCAAATAAAAGCATGCATTTGTCCCCGTTCCTTGCACAACACTGCTGCATGAGAAGACTTGGAATATAGGGTCATTCCCTGTCAAATCAACCAAATTTCAGAAAATTCCCCGGCTCAAATTTTTGATTTTGCTAATATTTTTTTCTGAATAAAGATAGACATGTATAGTGATGAAAACCAAAATATTAAATGCCATGGATCAATATTTACTGAGTAATTCACTATTTTGTAGAGGGGGGTCAAAATGGCAATTTTCTCCTGAGATTCAGAACCAAATTACAAGGGGTTAAAAGTAACTTCAGAAAGATGGCAGCATCATAATGTTATTTTTACACAAAAATTGGTAGGTCTGTTAGTAAAATCTGTTGACTTTAGCCATCTTTGTTGCATTATGTGCCAGTGATGACCATTGAAAAATGTAGAAAGAGCACTTTTCAAGTTTTTTTCTCCAAAGTTTGCATGTCTGTAACTCAAGAAGTATTAAAGATATCTTAATGCCCTTTTAGATATTGGGTCTACATACCTGATCCTATAAACGGTTGCATGAGCAACTTTTATAGTGTTTTTTTTTTTATATAGAGCTTGATGGCCTGGTTACTGTCTGCTTTGTCATGCATTCTGCTTCACATCTCCTTTTGTATTGTACTGAAGATCATATGGTTTTGAATGACAGAAAGGTTAGTAAATTAGCTGTTATTGTTGAGTGAACTATTCTTTTTAATGTAAAGCTTTTCTCTTTTCTCCTCATGTCAGCAGATTGGAGGTTTGTATCCTCAGTCAGAGGTTAGATAGTAATGATATTCTTTCAAATGTTGAATTACAGATTGTATTCTCCATGTCAGTGCTTGAAGGGGCAGAGGAGAAGCAGGTTTGGGGTATTTTGAGTTTGTGTGTATATTCTTATAAGCATTAGCAGGAGTAATGATGAGTTGTGAATGTTGGCGTGATGTTGAATATGACAAATCTGTCATTGTAAGCATGCATGTGTTATTTGGAATGAATAAGGAGAACAAAGAGAATCAAACAGAGAGGAGTAGTACCAGGAAATGATCAAATATAGGCACAGAAATGTTTATACTGTATATATAAAGACAATAAAGAAAACTATGTGATTTAGACCAGGCTGTATTTAATCGGCACTGAAATTCCGAGCAAATTCACTTGAATGCCCAGTATATCATAATAACATTTCAATCAAACATTTAATCATTGTGGGCATGAAATACAGACTCTTTGAAATACTGTATTCTTATTTCTAGTATTTAATATCTAGGAATGAAGATTCACTTCCTTTTCACACTCAAATCACTGTGTTTTTGTTGGTAGTAGGAACTGGCGGATCAGTCTTGATTTAAACCCTTCCTGAATTCAGGTATTTAGTTTTTCCCAAGAACTGCAAGAACTGATAGAACTTGCATATATTTTGAATGTAATGCAATTCGCTTTGCTAAATGCATAAATGTAAACCTTCTGAATCAATTGCTGTAATGCATACGCAAAAAAAAAAAAAATAACTAAAAACAAATAATTGACTATGGTCATGTTAACAGATTAAAATGTGGGTCTTTTGCAGCCTTGAATGTTTCTGACATTATGAATAAGTTCAGTTGTTGTAGTGAAATGGGGTCTGCTGGTGAGTTAAAAGCTTTGAAGTGTTTTAAGAGGGTTGATATGTTGTTATGAGACTAAGAACATTTAATGTTACGCCTCAGGACACACGTGAACAGAACACATCACATATGTTTTCTCTCTCTCACTGTGTTTTGTTTTGTCTTCTGACTATTAGTCTTCCTCCCGCACAGACGGGCGGTCTCTGAAGAAAACCCCCTCTCCGTGTTTGCTGTCTTCTCTTTTAAATCTTTCACTTCATTACATGCTGTGTTTGCTATTTCTCCTTTTGTCGCTCCATCCCTCACATCCTGTTTTATTCCTCTCACATTTCTTCACAAAACTCGCTTTGCCTAAAGGGGTCATATGATGTTGCTAAAAAGAACATTATTTTGTGTATTTGGTGTAATGAAATGTGTTTATGCGGTTTAAAGTAAAAAAAAACACATTATTTTCCGCATACTGTACATTATTGTTTCTCCTCTATGCACTGCCTTTCTGAAACGCTCTTTTGGAAGACCAAACAAAGTAGTTTCGCTTTCACAACGAAACACATGGTGGGCTAGAGTGAGCGGAGGCCGGTGGGCTTGAGAACGGCGCTGCCGGCGGATTTGACGAAGGAGCGGTTGGCGGGCTTACGGCAACCACATGTGACAACCCCGGGCTGGACTCCGCTTCGTCCACGGTGAAAGCCGATCCGGCGATCCACAGCGCGAAGTTGATGTATTCCCTCAGCGACCAGCACGGATCAGCTCTAGACATGGCGTCAGCAACAATACTACAGCGAGAATAAAAGTTACGCCTTCTTTCTTTGCGTGAACATTTGGGCAGCATTATGCAGATCTTCCCACATCGTGACGTAGACATGTGGAGGCGCGTTAGAACGAGGCGTTTTAGGTAGGCGTGGTTGACTTAACTTTTATAAAGAATATCTCTTTGGATTTGAGACTTTAGTCTTTGCAACTTTACAGATCTTGTTTATGCACCAAGAGCTTGTAACACTTCAAAGAGAAAGGAAAAATTGAAATCGCATCATATGACCCCTTTAAAAGGCTGATGTTAATGATGTTATTTTTAGCTGTGTGTCCCGTCTGCCATGAGCTGAATCAGTATTGATATAAGAGACCATCCGATAAGATTGCGAGTGGTCCCAGGTTCAAATCCCGGACGAGCCCCCAAACTGGCTCACAATTGCAACACGAAAGAGAGCCAACACGGACGGCCTAGTAGTGAAGGAAGTAATTTATTCAACGAAACATCATAATTAACAAAGGTATTCAAACAATCTGTAGTCAGTATTAATGGAAGTCCGTAGTGAAGGCGGGCATGACAGGGGACTGTAAGCTCAAGGTCTGAAATGGATGCGAACAAAATAAACATAAACAAAAAACAATAAAATAACAGCTGTGCAAGCACAGTCACATCATAGCCAGCCCCCACCCCCACCCCCACCAGGCACTCATCAGCGCTGCAGTTCTTATAACCCCAATAATGAGCCTCAGGTGGAAAAACACCCCCCCACTATCCACCATACCTGCAAACAAAACAAAGCAGAAGAAAAACCAGCCCAGCACTCACTGGGACATAACACATCAGATTGGAACTGGTGATTGTCAGCAGCTCTTGTCATTTTTGTGCGCAATATCAAACACTGCCAGTTGTATTCTGTTGAGTATTTGTCTGTAGAAGAGGGCTGTGCAGATTTGTAGGGCATTTTCTTATGTTAAACCAGGCATGAAACACACACACACACTCTCACACATCGACAGACACGGCACCTGTCAGATTGCCAAATGCCCACCGTCTGCACTGGGTGGCCAAGGTGACACTTTAGCACAGTAAATCTCTGACTGAGAATAGATTTGACATCTACAGTACTGTCTCACACTACAGCCTCCACCACTGTGACCTTGAGTATCACACTTAAAAGACAAATATGTATATATGAAGAGTTTGGTTCCAAAACGCGATAAACGCCTTTTTTTTTTTTATTTAGTTTCCGCCAAAATCAGTATTGTATCAGGTCGGTATTGAAAAGTAAATTTTTAATTTTACGCAAAATGCGATATCCGCCGAGTTATTCTGTCATGTTTTCTCCCTTTTTTTCCAAACCGCGACAAACGCCAGTCTCCCTCTTCTGCAGAATGTGATCTATCCGCTCAATTAATCACAGCGCACCATTCCACGCACTCTAGACACTAATGGCGGCGCTTTGAATACACCCGGCATCCTAGTTTTCCTCATCTACTTTGTACTTTGTGAGTGCTTTGTACTTTGTGATCAACAAAAAACTTAGGGCTGCACAATAAATCGCATGTGATTGTCATGCGCATCTCGTCAGTAAAACCGTTTCTGTGAATAGTAAATCTCCATCACGTGCTTTCAGATGGAGTGGCATTTAATACACAGAGCCATAAATAACTGCTATATTGCGTTCATAATCGCAGATGAGTCACATTCGATTATGAACGCGATTTTGCATAGCTTGTCAGTGTAAGTGTTTTTATTAATGCCATTAATGTTTTTGTTAATACAGCGTATAGCACTAGTCAACTAAATGAATGTAACATGGCAAAGATGAATGCACTTTTGGGGAAATGTTCCTTTTGTAAGGGAAATGTCATTTTGGAATTTGCTATGAATAAGATTAGTATTGACCAAGTTCAGAGGCTGTCATATGTGGATCAACTTACTTTGTTGTGTATTTTCAACAGTTTCAGTATGAAAAATAACTTATATTGATTCAATGGATTTATTGCATTTTGAAGAAAAAAAGGTGTCATGGATTTATTGCATTTTGGGAAAAAGATAATAACATTTTATAATAAATCTTTGAAAATCAAAATCTGGATTTGAATTTTTATGTTATTATAACCTAAATATGCTATGTGAAAATTTGAAACCGAAAATAGTGGTTTTGATCTTGCATTTTCTTGGTAAAGAAAACACATTTTTACTCAAATTAATCGTTTTGAGTTGATTAGCTGATTGGCATGTCACCATATTCTAATTTGTTGAGATAGTGAATTGGTGGGTTTTTGTTAAATGTGAGCCAAAATCATATATATATGTGTGTGTGTGTGTGTGTGTGTGTGTGTGTGTGTGTTAGCATTGACTTTCTTTTGCATTTGCATGTGCTAATAATTGCATAAGCATCAGTATTTAAGTTGATAAATACCAATGTATATGCTATTACTTGCACATGCAAATCCAAATAAGTTTGTCAATGCCAATACATAAGTCTTAAAGGTATATGTAAATATGGGTGGTAATGTTAATGAGCATGTGGTTGTGATCAGGGTTATTATCGTTAACTAAAACTAAAGCTATAAGCATATATTGCATTAATGTAATGTCCTAAAAATAGGCTTCATTTATTAATTATAAAATATACTTTATTTCTTTCTTTAGTTTTGAAATATTACCTGCTCATTTTCTTAGCCGGTTCAATGTTATTCAATCACATAGTACACAAATATCTATTTTTTTAAAAAGCACAAAATCCTGTTTGCAATGATAAAAGCCTGTTATAACTTGTAATTCTTCTTTTGTGTCTTTTGCTGTCGTAAAAGATCAATAATATCAGAATGGATGGAGCTCTTTGAGAACATGAGCAATCATGTTATCTGATTAATAGCACTGAGCTGTAATACACCTCTGGGAGCCGTGTGTTGTGTGAGGGGGTTTTGAAGGAGATTCGACCACTTTCATATATCGATCGGGATTCTCCGTTCTCCTCTCCATACTGTGCTTTTCATCTGGAGCTCTTGGAGAAGATTGATTTCAGTTTTCCCAAAATGGAGTAGATTCTCCTTCAGTCTGACATGACAAGAAAGAGATTTTCTTTCAAAGAGCCCTTGAATGATCTCAACAGCTCAGTTTAGGGCCAGAGAACAAATAACCACTGTAAAACCAGCAAATAGTCCTTTCCTTCTCCATTATCTTCATTTCACCCTAGACGAGTCATTTTCTCATGGAACAGGCTGAGTTTAGTTCAGGACAATGTCATTTCACATCTGAACAGGACAGTGGTTTGTAATGAGTCGTGTTTAAGGTCATATTGAGTTTCGGCTCACATTATTATAGGCGGTTTCTTGCTATTTTTGGTCTGTGCTGTGGGACGTTACATGACAGGAGATCCGTTACACTGATATTTGAGGCTTGCGTCCTGGTTTTTAGCTAAACCTAAATTGGTTCGGCCTTTAAACCTGCGTCTCTTTTAATGTGAGATGTTTTAATTTTGTAAAAATAAAAACTATGAATTAACATTTAGCTGATTTTGTGTGTTTGCATCTGAGAGGTGAATGACATTTGGGGGAAAAAGATAGTTAAAATTTTTTTACTGAAAAACAGTTACAATTCTACAGTAAAAACCTGTTAATTAATTAATTAAAAAATATCAGAACGTAAGCTGAAAAAGCATAAATGGATTAACATTACACTATATGCAATTTCACTGTAAAATACTGTCAATTTTATGCAATTTTTGCAAGTAAAAACTATGAATTACCATACTTTTATGGTGAAAAACAATAAAAGAAGTTGCTGTGCAACACACCACATTATTTTATTTTTTTAAGTTTTTTGTTTCTTATTAGTTTTGTTATCAGTTTTTAATGTACAGTCAACATATGATGATTCAGCATGTATCTTTCTAATGTACCACCTGTTCTATGATGGTTGTGTGTACATTTAAATTTCCACTTGTTCAACTTAAGTTCAGTTGCTGCCTTGAATATTTAAGTATAATCAAATTGGCTGTCCTTTCAACTATTTTTTATTATTATTATTTTTTAAATCTGGTCTCATTGAACAACCCTCTACATTGCGAGTAAATCTCTTGCATATGCGACTAAGTCTTACTCTGGGCGACTAAATAATGTCTAACATTAGCCATTGGCTAATAAATTCTTAGATTTTATTTTCACTCGATAAACACGCTGACTGAGCGCTTGAGAGTTTCGCTCTCCGTCAAGCGATCTGTACTATTTGGATGCACTCAATGGATCATGTCATGTACTCAATGGATGCACAGTGCAACTGTATTTGATGTACTGTAAACTCTAGTTGTATAAAAATAAAGTAAACAGTTTTTTTTACTTTTGAAATTGTAAAAATGCAGAACGTTTTCTGTGAGGGGTAGGGTTTAGGGGTAGGGGTGGGTTTAGGTTAAAAAGTGTAACTATCTGTATATAAAAACAATAGAAATCTATGTAATGTCCCCATTTAGATAGCTAAGTAAACGTGTGTGTGTGTGTGTGTGTGTGTGTGTGTGTGTGTGTGTGTGTGTGTGTGTGTGTGTGTGTGTGTGTGTAAAATAGTATATCAGTCTGGCGAGTAAACAAAATGTACAATGTACTAGCCAATGGCGATTATATTGCCAAGGTGTGCGTAGAGGGTTGTTGAATCTCGTACAGCTTAAAAAATTAAGTTGAAATTGGTTAAATTTTAATTACTTTGATTAGTTAAGGTTATGGAAAAAAGTTGAAATGGCTTATTGATTACATCTCTTTTTATAGGCGTAGATTAGCTTTTTATTGTTTATTTGTCTAATTGTCTGCCTTTTGGAATATTTTCTTCAATGTACTATGGTTTACTTAGTCAACATGGAGCACATTCTCATTTCGAGTGAAACAGGATCTGTAAGGCGGGGCTTAATGTTATGCATCAGGAGTTGATTGGATAGTGAAAGTGGATGCTACATATCTGAATGGAGGCTGGTTTATTGTTACGTTTGTGTCTGTGTGGTGGTGTTGTTTTTTTGTCAAGCTCTTCTGCTGCAGTGAGGAACTGCATTGACCCAGTTCTCTAACATGATAGTAGCGAGAAAAGTGGAGCGATGCTTCACAGCTCCCTGCTTTCATTCAGGTGTGTGTGTGTGTGTGTGTGTGTGTGTGTGTGTTATTTTCACCCTCTTGTTCTGCTGTGCTGTCACTCAGAGCACTGTGCTGCTGTGAGTGTGTTCAGTCTGGCAGCGAGTCGTGTCAATCAAAGCTCAGTGGCTTCCACAGCCGCTCACACACACACACACACACATCATATTCGCACGATTTTTTGCGCAGCTCGTCAGTGAACAACGGCTCTGTGTAGTTAATGCTGCTCAATGTGAAAGCCCACAGGTGATGGAGATTTACCGCTGATTACAGAACCGGCTTTCTGACAAGATGCGCATTAAATATCGCATGCGATTTATCGTGCAGCCCTAATAATAACCATGCATCCTAAATTAGACTTCATTTTCTTTATGCAAAATATTGTGGTTGCTCCGAGTCTCGCTTACATTTTTGGTGCAGTTTCAGTCATGATCCAATTATTACATTATGATGCATTGATGCATATGTGCTGCTATGCGTATGATATCATATCACAGGATAGTTGCTGATGCCCTAGTGCACCCACACGCACTCATTATACACTGTGAGCTCATCTCATTATTGTAAAATTCACACAGGCTAATACTTTTCAGAAAAGATCAAAGGACTGGCAGCATTATTTATTTATTTACGTGTCACATCAGAATGCAGCAGTATGAATATTAACGACTGCTCTCTGGCCCTGTCTCTCTCTTTATTTCATCCAGGCGGCTGAAATGTCTGACGTGATGTTTTTGTTTGGTTGAAAACATCACGTTTGATGGGTTTAAATGCTTTGAACAGCATGAGTGAAATGAAACGGCACTGAGCTTATTAGTGTGTGTTCCTGGCCAGATGTGGTTGTCACTTATCTTCAGTGTTTTTTATCTCATTCTGTACACACAGAGTTCAGTTATTTACTGAAGTGACATCTGTAATGTGAACATTTCAGGTGATAATTGGTTTATCAGTAAAGTTGTGTAGTGTGTACTAGGGCTGGGCGATATAGCTAAAAAATTTATCAACAATATAATGATTCATATCATTCGGTATCGATAATTATTGACATTTTATAACAATGAGCAAAATAATGCAGCGCATTTAAATTGTCAATGCAAGGAAGTAACTCTATAAATACGTGCTAAATTACGTCTAAATTAACTCATCAAAATCAAATATAATTTCGCGGCGCGTCTCGTGGGCTAGACTAACAAAACATTAAACTGCAACAACGTCACTTACATCACTCACCGCATGACGCTCCCTGCACACCTAACATTCAAATGCAAATGTTTAATTTAAATTCGACTAATATTCATTCTTTATTCACAATCTCCTCATCACAGGCAGGCACAGCACTCATTTCAGCATGCGTTCGTGTTTGTGTGTGCTGTCTGCGTCACTCATAGTATGTGCCTATATCGTGCGCTATATCGAACATTTTTTCTATCGATATCGAAGAAGGTGTACCGTCGATAAATATTGATACCGTTTTATCGCCCAGGCCTAGTGTGTACTGTAATCAATGGAAGCTTGTTTCCACCACTGGGTGAAAAATAAAAAGAGGTAATTTCGACTTTTTATCTCACAGTTCTGACTTTTTTTTGCAATTCTGAGATATAAAGAATTGCGAGACTATTCGGAATTGCAAGATATAAACTTAAAATTGTAATGTGAGGGGAAAAAACTCAGAATTGTGAGATAAAAAGTTTAACTTTTTTTATTCTTAATTCCATGGCAGAAAAAAGAAAAGAAAGAATTGTGAGATGTAAACTCATAATTGGGAGTTTATAGTTCACAGTTCTGTTTATATAGGAAAAGAAAGTCAGAATATAAACTTAAGAGATATAAACTTAAAATTGTGAGGTAATTTGAAACCTTTATTTTTTATTCCATGGCGGAAAAAAATCTGAATTGCAAGAAAAAAGTCAGAATTGTGAGATATAAACTTGCAATTGCAAGATAAAAAGTTGCAGTTACCTTTTTAAAAAAAAAATTATTCCATGGTGGAAACAAAACAAAAACAGAATTACGAGATGTAAACAGATGTACTCAAAATCTGAGAAAAAAGTCAGAATTGTAAGAAAAAAAGTCGCAGTTACCTTGGTTATTATTATTATTTTTTATCCCATGGCGGAAACAAGCTTCTATACCAAACGGATCCAAATAACTAGTTCTGTCACATTCTTCTTGACACTTCTGAGTCTTTTTTTTTTTTTTGTCCAGGACGTGGAGAAGGCCACGTTTATTAGGGCTGGGTAAAAAATATCGATATTTCAATATTAATCGATTCTCATTTTTACGGAACGATATCGATTCTTAAATTCCAAGAATCGATTAGTCTAGCCTGTTTTTGGTTAATGGACTGAACTTTGAAGGGCACTTCCCATCCAGCATATCGCAATAAGCATTGTGCTTTGGTACTTTTAATATGAAACAAAGTCTCAGATTTCAAATTCTGTCCATTGTATTGCAGTATTCAAACAATAAATGCTGTTTGTCGCTGTTTAATGTGGAGTGACAGATCGCAGCTCAACAGACGCGGCAGCGCGAGGCGCACGTAAACTAATCATCTCCTCCACATTAATACCAGTTTCAGCACAAAATATACATGACTAAACATCCGAAGGTAAGTTAAAAGAAAGAGTACAACTTTTCAATCTGTATCCTGTCTCATGTGATCTCTCAGTGTTTCAGTCGCGCAAAGACATCAATATAACGTCTTGTAAACAATTCATAACATCTTCATTATAAATTTTACTGTTATTTACTGTTTAATTTATGTTTGAATAAATCCATCAAGTTTTTATGACAGCCACCATTATTTATATAAAAAAACTAATTGAAGTAGAAATATTATTATGTAATTGTAACTTTATTTTAAAAACTTCATTAAGTGTAATTTTAACAAATCAGTCAATTTTAACCTTCAATATTATAGTAATGTAGTACCAACTGACTCTCATGTATATTTTACAGCATTAGTTTGTCATGTACTGTACCTGATATATATCCAAAATAACCGATATTGAATCGAATCGAATCGCAAGCTTGTGAATGAGAATCGAAACGAATAGAATCGTGAAATTTGTGTCAAAACCCAGCCCTAACGTTTATCCTCCATAGCATCTTCACGTAACCAAGTGGTGATTCTTCTTTTTCCATATGCATCATTATTTGCTAGTATTGCTGTTAATTTAAGTATTAACCAGCATTAAATTACTGTTAACTGGTGACAAGATTTTAAAAAGGCTGCATTACCTACAACATCAGAATGAAACAGTGACTGAATAGCTGTTTGGCTTTTGGGTAACATTAGGGCTGAACGATTAATCGAAATCCATCCGAAATCGCGATTTGGCTTGATGTGTTTACTGAATCGCAAAGGCTGCGATTTTTAATGAAATAAATATCTGCACAGCGCCAGTAGTAAATGCTGCTCATCTCTGCAAGCGCTGTGAGTTTGAGTCGCTTATAATGTGCATCTGATTAAGCAACACATTCCACACATCCTCTCAAACTTAATGAGAAGCGTTTATAAACCTGTTGTTGAGAACACGATTTTACTCCAAAACGTCAGTCGAGTGTTTTAAAATAACTTCATTTGCTGATCTGATGTGGCTTATTATTACAGAACGAAAATATATTCTATAGCCTACTGCAATAAAGGCTGTGTCGATTAGCATTGCATTATCAATTGACTTTATTAATATGAAAATGCCCGCGATGGTGTGAAGAACACAGATAAACCATATATTGTCGTAGGTTTATTGTCTTCATGTTTAATCAGTTCATACGTTTCTAGATGCTTTTAATTCAGTCACAATAGTCAGTCACCATAGCTAAATACCTTTGTCCATGTTAGGGATTTTTTGGAGTTTCTGCGTGAGGGCACCCTCCTGCTGCCAGTATGAATGAAACAGACAGCACATGAGTTTAGCATTCAGTCCTATAAATAGACCACATTTTTATGTAATTATTATATTGTTATTTTGTTTTTGTTAATTTGTTTTAAAAATTGCATTTAAATTGCAAAAAGCAATTTTAACCAGAAAAATCGCAATTAGATTTTTTCCCAAAATCGTGCAGCCCTAGTTAACATTAACTAATAGATTGTGCAGTCTAGATGATGTCAGCTTAAAGAAAATGAAGCAAACTATTACATTTTGATAAAAGATAATGATGGCTTGCATCTTCAGAATAATGTGCACTGATAAATCATTCGCAAAACATGATCTTGGTTTTATTAAGAATGGAAATAGAGGCAATTCTGATTTCATGTTGACTTCAGTGTGGAGGCAGAGAATGTGAACACAGACGAAGCCTGTTATCGGATCCGTCCACCCTCACAGTCTCATGGGAGGAGTGCAGCTTCTGATTCTGTTGTCTTTTCAGAGTGTTTGTGCGTCATTATTTCTGGGTCAGGGGACTCATTGTGTTCATGGAACGACACCTGAGCTCTGATTGACGTTCAGCACAAAGTAATGAACAGAAACCACATCTAATGATGCTTTAATGTTATATTTTATGTGCAGTGACTGAAGACTGTCTTTAAACAGTTCTCTTTGTAAGCTACAGTGAATAGCTTGTGTTTAAATGAGCATTTGGGGATTCCAACAATTTTATGCTCATGTTGTTCATAAAGCACTCATTAAATCTGTACAAAAATTGTGTTTTTAATCAGTAATGTTGTCTAGATCATACTTTGTGGTGGAACTTTTATTTTGGTGGATGATTTTAGTATTGAGATTCTATTGTAGTTTTTTTTTAATTAATATATTGAATTAGTTTTGTTTTTATATTTTTTGTTTTCATTTTAAATGTAGTTAAAGTTTTTGTAATTTTGTTGTTTTTGTCGTTTAGTAATTTTAATTTTGTATAAATGTTTTTATTTCAGTTTTATTTTTCATTGTTTTAATACATTACATTTTTTTAACCATTGTACTTTTTATTTCTTATGCTTCTGTTGTGATTATTTTAGGATTATATCCTTTTTATGTAAATCTCTTTGAATTTACCATGTTGTATGAAATGTGCCATATAAATACGCTTGACTTAAAACTATTTTTTAATGAAATGTATTTATTGTTTATTAAATGTATTAAACTGTAGTACATCAAGATACTGTAAACTAAATGAAAATGAGAAATGTAGCCTTACCAACTAGCTGAAATAAAATGTTAGTTTTTTTTAAATAAAATATCTATTTTATTTCAGTTAACATTTACTTTATTTCAAAAATATTTTTATGGTTTTAGTTAAGTATAACCCTGCTTCAAGTTGTATCGTATGTTACTGACTTTTGTCTTTGTAAACAGTTGCTTTTTTGTTTTTACAAGGTTTTACAGAATTTGGAAGTTTACACTGGCAGTAGGTGATTCTATCACATTAGTCTCATGTGAACACGTATAATGACTTTGTACTATATAATGTAACATAGTAATGTATTTTTGTATTTTATAGCAGAGTAATTATAATGTACTTTTGAAATTGTGTATTTGTACTGTTGCCTTTAAAAGAATGAGAATTTGAAATGATTTTCTGTGCTGATGAACAGTGTGTCTCACATGCTCTCTAGAGCTTGACTTGTGAACCTGGAACCGTTTCTTTAATTATATTTGTGGAAGGGGCGTGTCTTATGGGGTGGCTATGAAGGGGGCGTGTCGATGATGGATCAGCTGACCTTTTGTGTTTGTCACTCTCATTTGCTTTATTCCTGAACTCTGACCTTTACAGAAGCCTTCAGTACCCTTTCCAGCCCTGACCAGCACACACACATTCATATCGAGGGATGAATAACATTGGGAAAACAGGATCAGTGACAGATCGCGTCCTCTGAAAAATGCGCCCTGTCTCTGACCGTCCTTGGATATTAATTCTGGTCAGACACGGACCGTCTCGCTGACTTTAGTGTCAAGGTCTCGCAGCAGCTGCCATGTCCTTGGGCGTGTTTGAAATTCTTCACAACCGTACTGCTATTTTTGCAGTAAATATATATATATATTTAGCAGTATATATATAGCATTTTATACTTACAATACAGATAGTTTCAAAGCAGCTTCGTAGTAATAAACATGAAAGTAAATGTTAATGTTGCAAAATTATGAAACCAACTCAACCATAAAGCCATTCAACAGAAAACAATTATTCAGCTTAGTGTCATTATTCAGCTCAAGTCAGTTCAGTGTTGATTCAATTCAGTTTAATAACAGTGCAATATACTATAATCAT
>NW_015548223.1:632389-635101 GCF_001515605.1 Sinocyclocheilus anshuiensis | reverse complement strand
TATATATATATAAACAGAAATGTGCAAAAACATTTTTAAATAAAAAATATATTTATAGTACTTATAGATCATTTATGATTATAGTTTATATTGATAATTTGATTTTTTTAAATGTATAAATTCATAATTATTGTATTGAATAATTTATGGTATTAATTTATTTTTAATAATATTAACTGAAATTACGATTATACCATTTATAATAGCATATAATACTTTGCATTTGCATTTGCAATGTCCTAGTGTTTAATATCTTAATTAATCTTATAGCTAAAAATAAGCCATTTTTACAAAAATAAATAAAAATATATAAAATGCAAAATAACCAAATTACACCACTTGCTCAATTAAACATGCACCGCAGTGCAATGCAGCATATTCAATTAAATGCCTACTGTTTGTTTGTTTAATCATAGGCTGCATGTAGTATATACTGCAAGTATGTAGACTAGTGTGCTGGAGTCTTAAGTTAACATCATTAGATGTCATTGGTCAGCTCCCTTGTGGCTAATTGAAGCTGACTGGTGGGTGATTGGGTGGAAGTTGACCGATTGATCTGATCTGGTATGGCTGCAGTGAGATCATGTGATGGGTCTAGACCTTACTAGAGCAGATTAGGTCTGCTGTTTTCCCCTCAGACTTACAGTGTGCGTAATGTGTTTCGTAGCTTGTGTCTATTGGTTGGCACAGTGCTGGCTCTCTCTCACTCTGTTGGCAGTGATTATTAATCAGAGGTGTGCGGCCTGTTGGGTAAGATTAAGTGGTTAAACATTTTACTAATTTGTAGAGTTATTCACACAGACCCGGTTTGTTTTAACCCTATACATCCTACTTTATCATATTTGTAGATCATATTTCTAGGGCCTCTAAATGATCAACACGATCAAAACTTGATGCACACAATCTACTGCATGCCTTCTGTCGTCTGATTAACAGTTTAGACTTTTTTTAACAAGTAAAAGGTGTTTTAGTGTAATTGTACAAATGTCCTCTCACATATTTTGAGGAACGTTTATTTGTTCATCTCTGAATCATTATTGGATTGCATTGCATTATATGTTTGGATCATTTCAATCTCATTTTACTAAAACAGATTATTGGAGATATAAGGGCCTTTCGCACCGCTTTAGTTCCAGAACTAAATGTACAGTACTAAAGCACTGGGACGATTTTGCGCGAACTATTTCCCAGTACCATTTAAAGGGTTGCATTCGCACGGACAGTGTACGTAAGACGGTCGACACACAGTGACGTCATTTGTGAGCGGCGTTCAACAACGGAAACAAATTAGAACAACGTTAACAACAGGAGGATGGAGGACGCTGTCATCGGAGCTGTGTTTTTGTTGTCTCGCGGGTTTCACAATAATGGACATGAAATGTCGACGTATAGGCTACGTAAAGCGATTGAAAGAACGGGAAGGAGGACTAAGAATCTCCAACGACAACTGGCAGTGCTACATTTGATACAAGTGCATGCACTTCAGCGTCCGTCCATCTATCGCTGTTCTCCATACTTGCGAAATAAGTTGACACAATGTTTACAGTATGTTTACACGGCGTTTTAAATCATGGTGGGTGAGGGCGTTTTCATACGCGTTTGGCCAATCAGTGTCTACTTACGTCACGGGTAGTACCAGTTGTGCTGGTTAGACCCTGCTCCGGAGTAGGAGCTAATTTGGTTCTCGAAAAAGGCAGTCCGGTACTAAAAAAGCACCCAGTTCCGGCGGTGCGAAAACGCCAAAAAGTGGGTAGTTCCACAATTAGTTTTGGTACTATGAAAAGGTTGCCGCGGTGCGAAAGGCCCTATAGAGCGACGACTGATCTTTATATCATTTTATGTCAGTATCTGCTGTACTGTTATATAAGGTTCTCATGATTTACATGGATTTACTGTACATCCAGTCTGGTCTCATTGTTCACACGTAGGCATTAGTACGTAATGTTTACAAGTAGGGATGTAACGATGTTTGACGATAAATCGTGATAAAATACCCCACGGTTAGTATTACCGTTTCATATTTTAATTATCACTATAACCGTATTCGATTACTGCGATTTGAACAACTGAGGATAAATAAATACTGTACTGCAAAGGGCTCCAGTGTGCGACCAAATGGGCGCATTTTGTGATAATTTTTTCTGCCGGTGCGACTAAATTTTGTGTGGAAATTTTTTGTGCGGTTGCACTGGCACGACCACCACATTGTTTAACTCATAAGCGCTGCATTTCTGTTGCATGTGAGAAACATCAAACGGCAAACGAAACTGAAAGCATAACGAAACCGCGTGACTCGTTTGAGCTGCGCAGTGCTTCGAGTGTAGAGCCTGGTTTATACTCGCCGCGTCAGGAGCGCGAAGCTGTTTGCAGCAAAAATTATGCGAATATTGAGGAAACGATCGATGGGTTTCATGCTAAAGTAAAGTAAAAGACCGCATCTTAAACCAAAGGTGAACATGTTGTTGTTATGCTTTTTAATTAAGAATAACAATGAATCCATCTTTTGTTTTAGTCTTAAAAAGTTAAAGATGTGTAGATGAAAAAACGGACCGAATTAGCATGCCCTGCTGTAAATTTTGACCGGTTGATGAAAAACAAGCTTATGTGGATTCTAAACATTTGAACAATAAGGTATCTAGTATTATTTATAGAGCAGATAAATACATATAATCATTTATTAATCAATTATCATTTTGACTTGACCCTTTTCTT
>NW_015548223.1:627122-632348 GCF_001515605.1 Sinocyclocheilus anshuiensis | reverse complement strand
ATAATACTGATAACCGTGATCATTTTGGTCACTATAATCGTGATAAGAAATTTTCATACCGTTACATCCCTATTTACAAGCATAAAACATACAATTTTGTACGTTTTGACTGATGCTGAAACGTACAATTTGGACGTATTACAACGTTTAAAATGTAAAAGTATCACGTATTTACAGCTAAAAAAACTTAAAATATTTACAAATCTTTTATATCATTAAGATATATGTATCAATGCATTTCTATCATTTTATGGATAAACGATTTAGATTTTTAGACCACTTAACCTAACCCCAAACCTAAACTTACCCATTTTTTTGCGAAAATAAAAAAAAGATTTAAAACGCAATAGACCGAAACATGCAGGGAAATGACGTTTAGTAACAACTTCTTCTTCTTCCTCCTCCTTCCAAATTTTTGAATTTGTAATAAGTTGTAACTCAATACTGTGTTTTAATGGTGTTATTTAATGGACCTGAGCTAACAACTAACAAAGTTCAGTTGTATTTTTTTTAACTAACGTTAACATAATATCTTCTGTAACAAATGTAGCTATTTCTCATTGTTAATGTTAGTTCATGCATTAACTAACGTTTACTAATGAGACCTAATTGTAAATTGTTACCTATTGTTCTTTATAATAATCTTATAATCTTTTGCACTTTAATCTGTTTGAAACATTTACTTGAAACATTTACTTTGAACATTTGAATACAATAAAGCAGTGCATAAAAATGTATAGAGTTCTTTTTGTTATAAGAAAAAAGTTATTATACCTGTTATAGTATAACAACACTTTTTTGCAACTTATTTCAGTATTGTGATAATACCATATACTGTGATAAAAGCTTCAGCAATGATCTCAACATGACATTTTGATACCGTCATATTTCAAGCTTTATAGGGTTAATTTACTGTGTGAAATGGTGGCAAAACCAGCTTTTACATTGTTCTTTTTCTTAGATGTTCTTATAGGTGACCCTGGAGCACAAAAGCAGTCTTAAGTCGCTGGGGTATATTGGTAGCAATAGCCAAAAATACATTGTATGGGTCAAAATTATTGATTTTTCTTTTATGCCAAAAATCGTGAGGATATTAAGTAAAAATGATGTTCCATGAAGATATTTGGTCAATTTCCTACCGTAAATATATTCAAACTTAATTTTTGATTAGTAATATGCATTGTTAAGAACTTAATTTGGACAACTTTAAAGGCAATTTTCTCAATATTTGGATTTTTTTGCACCCTCAGATTCCAGATTTTCAAATAGATGTATGTCGGCCAGATATTGTCCTATCATTACAAACCATACATCAATGGAGAGCTTATTTATCATTTATCAGCTTTCAGATGGTAGATAAATCTCAATTTCGAAAAATTGACCCTTATGACTGGTTTTGTGGTCCAGGGTCACATATGTAATGGTTCATTACCGACACATTACACTGTTTTAGCCGGCAAATTTCCAGAGCTGTTTGAAACCGAAAAATACTGTATACGTGAAAACACCTCACTGTAAAAAAAAATCTGTGACATTTACGGTAAAATAACGGCAGCTGTGGTTGCCAGAACTTCACCGTAAAAAAATATGGTAGCAACATTTTAGGTTTTACAGACTTAACTTAAATTCACAATAAAATACCGTATTTCATTAACTGATGTAATGTTAATAAACCAACATATTGAAGTGTTAATATCTGTTTTGAACCATTGTAATGCACTAATAACCACCAAAAACTGGTAGTGATGAGAAAAGTCACATGATGAAGCAAAGCTCATCACAAACAGCTTGTCTGCGAGCTGAGGAGGGCAATACTTATATATAGAAGGTGCACAGTCTCATTCACACAAACACTAAACCCCATCATGGTGACACACACGATACTGAAATAATGCCATAAACATTAATTTAACAACATTAGATGTAAGATTAAACCCTAATGTACACAACTGATAAGAAAAAAACTAAGAAGAAACATGTTATTTCAACAAAAAAAACATCAAATATGAATTGTCGTGCAGGGAATTCTGGGAGTGTCAATTTGCGTTTTTTCACTGTAAATTTATACAATGACTTTTTCACTTCCAAAAACTGTATTTTTAACAGTATTTTACTGTGAAATTACATTAAATATAATTACATTTATTCACCGTATATAGTATGGAAACTTACTGTTAACCAGTTAACAGATTTTTCTGTCTCTCTCTCTCTCTGATTTGGCTCATTAGCGGCTCGTTTAACCCCTCATCAGTCCGGACTGTGCTGCTGGGACTCCCACAATGCATTAGTATTCTGTAAACATTGCTCACGTTGGCGCTCAGACAGACACACATCTGTATGGACTGCAGTCACTGTGTTCACCCTCGTCCCGCTGGGATGTTTGGGTGACATTTCACTCTCAGACACATGCAGGTAATCACCAGTAATCTAATTCTCAGTGGGAATTTCACCAGTCAGAGACACAGGGAGGAGGCAGATGGTCACTGATTAGGTTGGGATCATTTCTGAAGACTCAATTTATTGCCTATAAACATTTGGTGACTAAAATGTTGTTGTGCACCTCTCACAAGAATTACTGTGATCTTGAGCAGAAATGTGGCTAGTCTATTTTGGGTAGTCTGTGAGTTGTGAATATTAGTAAATGTATTTATATTTTGTACTTGTACTTTGTAAGTGTTTCTTGTAGTAAACGTCACGCATGCTGTTTGATGGCTGAGTTTGATGTTCGATTTATAATATAATTTAAGTATTTTTAATTGTAATTTGATTTACTTTTGTGTTTTTTTTTTCTTTTCTTTCTAAAGTTGCTGGTTACCTGGAAAAACATTAATTTGCTTGATTTTTTTGTATTTATTTTCTTTGTTTACTTGTACCATTACTTGAAAATAATTACTTGACAAACTTGTTTTAATTTATTTATTTATTTGTTTGTTTGTTTATTAGCAACGTGACCAACAGAGTTTGATGTTCAATTTGTAATGTAATTTAAATATTTTTTTTATTTATTTTGATTTACTTTACAAAAAAAAATTGATATTTACAAAATATTTTAGATACCTGGAAAAAAATTCAAACTATTTATTTATATTTTATAATTTATATGTTTGTTTCTAATATTTTCTTGTTCTGTTTGTATTTTGTGACACAAAGCAATATTTATCTATGTATGTTAGGCTACTTAGTAAAAAGATGCCATTAAAAACATATTTAAAATATGCCATCTTCCTGTAGTTTCTACATTTATTTGGCAATTCAGTGTGAAATGAAAATATCAATAAATTATATTAATATGCGATTAATCGCATATTACAGAAAAATGAAAAGTGTGTGTATATATATGTGTGTGTGTGTGTGTGTATATATATAAATGTATTAAGGAAAATGTTGAGTAGCAGAAGTTTTCACAATTGTAGTACATTTTTGAAAATTGGTTTCACTGTGGTTAGTATCGCTATGCCCTGCTGAAATGTTACTCTTGTCAGAACACTAGTCCTGAATTGGAGGCACTGGTTAGAAACACAGAGATTCACTCCTGACATGATGAAAGAGCCATTGCGAGTTGCACCATGAAATGCATTTGAATTGAACAGATGAGTTAATATGCTGCTGTCTGATGTACTGCAGCTGAAGAACACGTGCCTGTCTGATGGGAAATGGAAATCACTTTCCATTGTGTGTATAATTAAAACTGGCAGTGGAATTTGAAGGCCTCTAGGCTCTTCTCTGTCTCTGTCTCTCTGCTCTGGTGATGATGAGGGACAGTCCTTTATACTGAGTTTGTATTGTTCTTTTAGTACTTTGATAGCATCTACAAAAATGCATCCTTATCTAGTCATGCACAAACAGCCTCGATTTACTCTAAGTGGAAAATGACCAAAATCTCCAACTGTTTGCTAAATGGGAGAGAAAGTTCAGACATTGTACTTTCTCTGGAATCTGTTAGCATTTATTAGTCTGTTTGTATTGGATCGTTGATATGCTTAAATGCAAGAGTTTATTAAATAATCAAATCACAGTTGTGTCCATCAATGTTGGAGGACAGGTTGACCGGCAAACCTCTTCATCATTATGAATGTAAATGCATTAGCGGCTGAAGAGCGGCGCTGTTATCGTTTGGCATGTTTTGACAGCTCTGTGGGTGTTACAGACACGAGGGCAGCTGCTCCGCTGAGAGCTCATGACACCCCGCTGTGTTAATGGAGCTATTTATGTGTTTTTATTTTATTTTATTATGGGGTCTGCTGCATAAGCGTAATGCTCTGAATGTGTGTCTGCACATATTGAAGACCCATCTGTCTATGGGAATCCCTTACGAAAGGTTGCATAGGACTAGATCTTCTAGTGGAAGGTTGGCACTTGATGAATTTGATTACAGTAATATTTTAATAGAGTGCAACAGTGTCCGCTCACTTTTCAGTGAAGTTGTTTCTAGAAGTGTTTTTCTCATTAAACGTCATTTTTTTTCTCCCATAGGTATTTTAATAAGTCCTTGTTATAGTTATAAGCCACAAACTTTGATTTGAAACAAAAAAGTATTTGAAATCAGACAAAAAGACAAAGATACAAGACTTAATGACTTTACTGAGGGAAAGAACTACAATCCCATGAAGCATTGCGAATGATGTAATCAAATTAAAAATGGAGAAATATAAAACTATTGACTTGTTTTGTATTGATTTGTGTGTTTTGTATTTTCTCATTGAACATATCACATTAAAAAATTGGTGTGCAAACAGTATTTCATGTTGAAATGTATCTGTTAGTTCACTAAGATGTTTTGGATAAGCCTCTATTAAAGGGGTCATATGATGTGATTTAAATTTTTCCTTTCTCTTTGGAGTGTTACAAGCTCTTGGTGCATAAAGATCTGTAAAGTTGCAAAGACTAAAGTCTCAAATCCAAAGAGATATTCTTCATAAAAGTTAAGAGTCAACCACGTAGTCAATATCTACGTCACTGTGTGGGAAGATTTGCATAATGCCGCCCAAATATTCACGCAAAGAAAGAAAGTGTAACTTTTATTCTGGCTGTAGTATTGTTGCCGCCGCCGCCATGTCGTGAAGGCGCTGTGTGTTTCGTTGTGAAAGCGAAACTACTTCGGTTGGCCTTCCAAAAGAGGACAATATCTGCTTCGTCATGCCTGGAGCTGATCCGTGCTGGTTGCTGGTGAAATACAACAACTTCGTGCTGTGGATCGCCGGATCGGCTTTCACCGTGGACGAAGCG
>NW_015548223.1:618803-625596 GCF_001515605.1 Sinocyclocheilus anshuiensis | reverse complement strand
TGTTTCGTTGTGAAAGCGAAACTACTTTGTTTGGTTTTCCAAAAATGGACACGACTAGAAATCAGTGGTTAAGTTGTATTTGCAACACTGTTCCAGAACAGTTTAACCCAAATATTCAGATGTGTGCAGCACATTTTATGGAGGACTGTTTACTGATCCTGGTAGAGTAGACTACAATGCCGGCTGTTCTGACTCACAGACTGTAAGTACATTTTTTATATTTAAAGAATTTGCCACTGACGATTCAAACGTGAGTTTTGGGCAGTGTAGAGTAGGGCTTGTTGTTTGTCATTTCTCCGATCACAAATGTAGACATGGTTTTATGTTTACGAGGCGCGATGCAAAGCAACGTGTAAAAAGACAGTATAAGTCATTATAATCCATAATTATGTCCCCACTGGATGCAACGAATGCCTCGTTTGTAATGGGTTTTAATGTTTTTGTCTCGTCGCTCCGGCCGGACACGGCATCAACAGTATGGTGAGGGGCGTAACATTTCCGTCACACGCTTGAGGTATTCGGCCAATCACAATGCTCTGGATAGCTGGCCAATCAGAGCACACCTCGCTTTTCAGACCGATGAGTTTTGTAAAAATCGACGCGTTTCAGAAAGGTGGGGCATAAAGGAGAAATAATAATGTACAGTATGTGGAAAATAATGTGTTTTTTGAACCTTAAACCGCATAAACACATTTCATTACACCAAATGCACAAAATAATGTTCTTTTTAGCAACATCATATAACCCCTTTAAATAAGTAATTATTTATTTACAAGTTATGTATAACAGGATGAAAAATATAACAGGATGAAAAAATAAAAAAGATAATTGTGACTTTTTATCTCACAATTTGGACTTTTTTTCTTGCAATTCTATCTTAAAATAATTATCAATTACGAGATGAAAAGTCGCAATTGCCTTTTTTATTTTTTATTCCATGGCAGAAAAAAAAACTGAATTGCGAGATGTAAACTCAATTTTTTAAAAAGTCAAAATTGTGAGAAAGAAAGTCAGAATTCAGAGTTTATATCTCACAATTCAGACTTTTTTTCTCACAATTGCAAAAAAAAAGACCAGTTTTGAGATATAAACTCTAATATAAAGTCTGAATTGTGAGATAAAAAGTCACAATTACCTTTTATTTTTTCATTCTGTGGTGAAAACAAGCTTCCATAGTATAATGATTGATTGTAATGTGCAGATTATTTTAATGCACCGTATATTTCTTAAATATTGATATGTAGATATTGATTTCACTTCTTTTTATAGTGAATTTCTGTGTGCATACACTGCGTGTGTGTGTGTGTGTGTGTGTGTGTGTGTGTGTGATGTATAACAGGATGAAAAATATAACAGGATGAAAAAATAAAAAAGATAATTGTGACTTTTTATCTCACAATTTGGACTTTTTTTCTTGCAATTCTATCTTAAAATAATTATCAATTACGAGATGAAAAGTCGCAATTGCCTTTTTTATTTTTTATTCCATGGCAGAAAAAAAAACTGAATTGCGAGATGTAAACTCAATTTTTTAAAAAGTCAAAATTGTGAGAAAGAAAGTCAGAATTCAGAGTTTATATCTCACAATTCAGACTTTTTTTCTCACAATTGCAAAAAAAAAGACCAGTTTTGAGATATAAACTCTAATATAAAGTCTGAATTGTGAGATAAAAAGTCACAATTACCTTTTATTTTTTCATTCTGTGGTGAAAACAAGCTTCCATAGTATAATGATTGATTGTAATGTGCAGATTATTTTAATGCACCGTATATTTCTTAAATATTGATATGTAGATATTGATTTCACTTCTTTTTATAGTGAATTTCTGTGTGCATACACTGCGTGTGTGTGTGTGTGTGTGTGTGTGTGTGTGTGTGTGTGTGTGTGTGTCTCGAAGCTTTAGGCCACATCCATAAATATCCTCCGTATCCTGCTGTGAAAGTGATATTAGCCTCTCAATGCGAGGCGATGTCAGGCTAGAGTTTGTAGTGCTGTATGAAACACATGACCAGATTAAGGGCTCATGAGTGTTTGAAGCGGTCGGGGTCTGGGCCGGTTTGGGGGTGATGGGATTAGATGTCAAATACAGCCCCATTCTTAAACAAGACACTAGACCCAATTACTGACCCGCTGTGAAATACATGTGATAATCTGATGGCTGCCGTCTTTTGCATGCTTGATATCTAACGCAGGAGTCACAGCTGCGCTCTGTAATTGTGTTGATGAAGCAGCAATCATTCGGAGTTAGTCGATTTCTGTGTTTGTATGTGTGTATTGACAATCTATTTTGCTGTTTGACACTGTAAAGCTGCTTTGATACAACCAGTATTGAATAAAGCGCTATATAAACAAAGACTTGACTATTGAGCATCTATCTGTGTGAGTGTGAAGGTGTGTTTGTTGTAAATCCAAGAGGATGAATGACAGTGGTTTTTGGTGAGCAGAACTGATTTTCATTGCAGTCCAAGAAGAGATTTACAGACAGACTCAACCTGACAGCAGTTTTTTTTGTGTGTTTGAAAGAAGTCTCTTCTGCTCATCAAGGCTGCATTTATTTAATAAAAAAGATAATTGTGACTTTTTATCTCACAATTTGGACTTTTTTTCTTGCAATTCTATCTTAAAATAATTATCAATTACGAGATGAAAAGTCGCAATTGCCTTTTTTATTTTTTATTCCATGGCAGAAAAAAAAACTGAATTGCGAGATGTAAACTCAATTTTTTAAAAAGTCAAAATTGTGAGAAAGAAAGTCAGAATTCAGAGTTTATATCTCACAATTCAGACTTTTTTTCTCACAATTGCAAAAAAAAAGACCAGTTTTGAGATATAAACTCTAATATAAAGTCTGAATTGTGAGATAAAAAGTCACAATTACCTTTTATTTTTTCATTCTGTGGTGAAAACAAGCTTCCATAGTATAATGATTGATTGTAATGTGCAGATTATTTTAATGCACCGTATATTTCTTAAATATTGATATGTAGATATTGATTTCACTTCTTTTTATAGTGAATTTCTGTGTGCATACACTGCGTGTGTGTGTGTGTGTGTGTGTGTGTGTGTGTGTGTGTGTGTGTCTCGAAGCTTTAGGCCACATCCATAAATATCCTCCGTATCCTGCTGTGAAAGTGATATTAGCCTCTCAATGCGAGGCGATGTCAGGCTAGAGTTTGTAGTGCTGTATGAAACACATGACCAGATTAAGGGCTCATGAGTGTTTGAAGCGGTCGGGGTCTGGGCCGGTTTGGGGGTGATGGGATTAGATGTCAAATACAGCCCCATTCTTAAACAAGACACTAGACCCAATTACTGACCCGCTGTGAAATACATGTGATAATCTGATGGCTGCCGTCTTTTGCATGCTTGATATCTAACGCAGGAGTCACAGCTGCGCTCTGTAATTGTGTTGATGAAGCAGCAATCATTCGGAGTTAGTCGATTTCTGTGTTTGTATGTGTGTATTGACAATCTATTTTGCTGTTTGACACTGTAAAGCTGCTTTGATACAACCAGTATTGAATAAAGCGCTATATAAACAAAGACTTGACTATTGAGCATCTATCTGTGTGAGTGTGAAGGTGTGTTTGTTGTAAATCCAAGAGGATGAATGACAGTGGTTTTTGGTGAGCAGAACTGATTTTCATTGCAGTCCAAGAAGAGATTTACAGACAGACTCAACCTGACAGCAGTTTTTTTTGTGTGTTTGAAAGAAGTCTCTTCTGCTCATCAAGGCTGCATTTATTTGATCAAAAATACAGTAAAAACAGTAATATTGTGAAATATTATTACAGTTTAAAATAACTGATTTCTGTGTGAATATCTGTTCAAATATAATTTATTCCTTTGATCAAAGCTGAATTTTCAGCATCATTACTCCAGTCTTCAGTGTCACATGATCTTCAGAAATCATTCTAATATGCTGATTTGCTGCTCAAGAAACATTTCTGATTATTATCAATGTTGAAAACAGTTGTGCTGCACAATATTTTTTTGTGGAAACCGTGATACATTTAAATTTTCAGGATTCTTTGATGATCAAAAAGTTCAAAAGAACAGCATTTATCTGAAATAGAAACATTAGAAAACTTTTGTAACATTATAAATGTCTTTACTGTTACTTTTGATCAATTAAATGCATCACTGCTGAATAAAACTGTTAATTTCAAACTTTTGAACAGAGTGTTTCCTTCTTAATTTGTATGTGAAAGAATCCAAAAATGCTTGTGCATTTAGTGTTTAATTCAGTAAATGTGTTTCCATCATAGTGTATGCACATGCCCTCTTACTGAATAAAAAAAAAAACACTACAAGTTTTGCACATTTTGTGATTATATGTGATATGCATGTTTATGCAAAATATGCATAAACATATTGTAGTTTTGAACTGATAAAAGGTATGTCTTGTATACCTTGAATGCAATGCAGATCAGTTTGGATAAAAGCGTAATGTTGAATATATTAACTGTTGAGATGTCAGAGTTTGGTCTGAAAGCTCTCCAAACTCTAGTATACACTGAGGAACCATACTGAGATAAAAACACATCAGACCACCCAAATGAACCAAACTGACATCAACCACACTTGACAACAGCGGTGTTGGGGCGCAGTTACATGAATTCAGGTGCCGCTGTTGTGTCGAATTGGGTGTAAAAACAACCTCTGCGTGTGTGAAGTCATGTGCTGAAGTCAGGCTGTAGGGTGGTCATTATTTAAGCGATGACCCTGGTATTTGCTTTATATTAGCATGCGATTACAAGCAGTATGAGGCAAGGACAGGGCTAATAACTGCATTAAAGATCTGCTGTGCTCGCTGCTTTTGAATTATTCCTCACTGATGGGCTCATGCTTCATTATCATAGCATGGATTACAGCAAGGTTTTAAGGGCTCAGTGGGGAAAACTTATGAAAATAAAGGTTTGGAGCATTTCAATAGCCATATCAGTGGTTCCTTTTGTTTATGTGTCTGTGTTTTTTAAAGAAGTTAATGCTTTTAATCAGCAAGGATGCATTAAATTGACCAAAAGTGACATTAAAGACATTTACAATGTTACAAAAGATTTCTATTTCAAATAAATGCTGTTCTTTTGAATTTTCTTTTCATTAAAGAATCCTAAGAAAACACATGTATCACGGTTTCCAAAACAAAAATATGAATCAGCACAACTGTTTTCAACGTTGATAATAATCGGAAATGTTTCTTGAGCAGCAAATCAGCATATTAGAATGATTTCTGAAGATCATGTGACACTGAAGACTGGAGTAATGATGCTACAAATTCAGCTTTGATCACAGAAATCAATTACATTTTAACATAGATTCACATAGAAAAGTTATTTAAAATTGCATTACATTTTCACAATTTTTCAGTTTTTACAATATTTTTGATCAAATAAATGCAACCTTGGTGAGTAGAAGAGACTTCTTAACATTAAAAAAATCGTACCAATCCCAAACAGTAGTGTATGATGGCAAATGCATGAATAATATAAAGAAAATGTATAGTTTTTTTGTAGGTGAAGATCAGTTTTCCACGAGTCTACACCTTCTACTCTTTTTAAATGTCAGTCAGGCCTGAATTGATTTGCCATTCAGTTAATTTCTCCACTGAGCTCTTGGCTTGCGAAGGATTTATTACAGCGGTTGCAGATGGATAAATTCTCAGTTTGATGTTGCAAGTCAATAACCAAAACAATAACTTTGTTAGCAGCAAAGAGACCTTTAGTCCCAAACGGCAGCTTATCATTGATGTGCTACGGACGCCGAGATACAGAAACTCATTTCCCTCGCAGAACTGAAGTGGCTGTTGGCTAATTCAATCAATAAATGTGAGCGAGGGAATAGTAGTTGTCTTTCGTTTACTGTTTTGGGCATGCAGGGGGAAGTCGTGGCCTAATGGTTAGAGAGTTGGGATTGTAACCCAAAGGTTGCGGATTCGAGTCACTGCACCGGCAGGGATTGCTGGAGGTGGGAGTTAATGACCAGCGCTCTCTTCCACCCTCAATACCACGACTGAGGTGAGACCCTTGAGCAAGAACCGAACCCCCAACTGCTCCCCGGGTGTGTGTGTGTGTGTTCACTACTCACTTCTGTGTGTGTGCACTTGGATGGGTGAAATGCAAATTTCGAGTATGGGTCACCACACTTGGCCACACGTCACTTTCACTTTCACTTCGTTCATTCTAGCCACATGCAAATAATTTTTTTTTTTAATTGCATGAATGACTCATTCAACTAATCGGTATTTTATATAAATCTACCAATGCATGTGTATATAGGCTAGAAATTAGGGTTGTGACGGTGAGGAAATTTTCCCACCGGTTAATCGACGTGTGACAACACCGGTAATACCGGTATCACCGTGGGGGCGGGGCGTTCCCTCTTTTCCTCGCTTTCCTTCTCTTTTAAATAGCTTGTAAAAGCTGCGTGCGCATTTTACTTTAACTTTCAAATAGCGGCAATTCGGAGTAAAGCAATTGTTCGTTTGAATTTTCCCTCTTTTCCTCGCTTTCCTTCGCTTTTAAATAGCTTAAAAACGCCGTGCACATTTTACTTTCACTTTCGAATTAGCGGCAGGTCGGCGTCAATTGCTTAAATGCAACAACAAAATACAATGTCATACTCACTTTAGCCTATATATAAAACATAGAACTTTTATTAACAAAACAAATAAAAATACACCATGCTATAGGGCAAGCTATGCCTAATATAAAATAACAAATAACTTACATAAAGTTTAAATAGGTATACAAAACTGGAAATAGGCTAAGTAAACATATATAATATATAACC
>NW_015548223.1:614290-618790 GCF_001515605.1 Sinocyclocheilus anshuiensis | reverse complement strand
ACAAAGTTTAAATAAAGTAAAAATCAGCAAACATTTTTAAAACATTAAAACATTTAATTGTGGAACCAATTAAATAAGATTTTATTTTTTTTTTTTACTTCCAAAATCACCTTAGATAAACGGCAAAAGTCAACAGGCTTTTCAAAATCCAAAATATTGCCAAACAGGCACTTTTGCATCTAGTTTCTAAACTAAATCATCCGCGATCGTCTTGTCTGTCTCACCTCACTCGTCTTGTCAGTCAGCTGGACTCACTCTCCTCACTGGAGAAATGAAATCTGATCTGTGATGCGACTGTCGTTCGGCACGCTGCATTGAGCAGCCGCGTTCAGTTTTTAATTGTAGTGTCTGTTCTTTTACTGAACTAAATGATTTTTATTACTGTAAAAAATCAAAACAACGGTGGGGGTCGGTGCCGCGGTGGGCAAGTGACGTAACCGGTGTTGCGGCTTAACACCGGTATCACCGTCAGCACCGTCTATCGCGGCAAGCCTAGTAGAAATTCACAACATAACGCAGACAGAATGCCTACAAACTCGTATTGACTTCTAGATTCAAGGGCAGAGATGAGTTTGACCTGCAGCGGAGGATTTCTGTGGATAATTATCAACATCTTCAGCTATATGGTGACAGTAAAGACCTTTTGAAGTGTGTGTGTGTGTCAAAGCATATAAAGTGCACCTGTGGCCTTGTCCAGTTTACCCTCTTCAATGCAAACCGCCTGGAGCAGACAACAGTTAGAGGGCATGTGGGTAAATGTAGGTGACGGATAGAAATGTAAGCGTGTGTGCTGTAAAAAATGGATGAAACTGGATGGAGAAACCTGATGTGATTTTAGTGCTGCTGATGTCTGCATACTTCCTGATGAAATCCCCAACACACACACACACACACATTCGACAAATCACGTGAGGGAAGCAAACAGCACTTAAGGGTCTCTCTTCATGACTTATATATGAGTTTGGGGGGGTTGAGGCTCGTATTATCTGCCTCAGTGCTGCCGTAACCCCTGCCTCAATATTGCACAGGTTTCATTTTGTTTTTATCGCTCTTTTCCATAACCTAGTGAGCTACATATGCTGCATTTTAAGGCAACATATGTGTAAATAGTTTTATTTCATTCAGTATCAAAAACATTGATGATAATGTACTATTTTACCCAATATTTGCATGCACGTATGTGTTTTTCATGTACTTTATTATGCATTTTACATTGCACTGACAATCTTAAGTATTATTTTAGTATCATTGAGAAACTATTATAGGTTTTATTGATGTTTTGAGTCAGTTTTTATTTTATTTTGCTTTATTTTCATTTTAGTTAAAAGTTTTTGTCATTTTTAGATTTTTTTTTTTTTAATGCCTGCATAGTTTTTATCATTTTAATAATATTTCTGTATTTTATTTTTATTTTATTTGGATATTTTTGTTATTTTATTGTATTAAAAGTAGTGATGTCAAATGATTAATCGCAATTAATCGCATCCAAAGTAAAAGTTTTTGTTTACATAATATGTGTGTGTACTGTGTATATTTATTATGTACTTATAAATACATGCATGCATGTATATATTTAATAAAAAAATGTTATATTTGTAAATATATTTATATATAATATAAATTGTATAGATATATACATGTAAATACATGTAAATATTTTCTAAATATATACTGTATGAGTGTGTATTTATATATATATATACATAATAAATATACATGGTACACACACGTATATTATGTAAACAAAAACTTTTATTTTGGATGCGATTAATCTTGATTAATCATTTGACAGCACTAATTAAAAGTAAAAAAAAAATTACGTTTTAATTTAATTACATTTTTTCATTTTAGTTTCATTTTTATTTAAATATAGTAACCCTGCAACTTAGCAACATTTTAATGTCAAACTTTTTTGTCAAAGTTAGTTATGTTAAACTGATGAAATTTGACATTTTTGTAAATCTTAGTGTGTTTTATTATTATTATTATTATTAATTAGTAATTGTTGTATTTTATTAGTATTATTAGTCTTTTTTTTTTTACAGAAACAGTAAATGACCAATAATCTCTCAAACACAGTAATTGTCCAAGTTCTGTTTAAATATAAATATAAATAATGCATTCCTACAATTTCATTCATAAATAGTTGCCACGAAACAATTATTCAAGTTCTGTCATATTAAATGATTAGTTGTAATTCTTTCAAGTCATATCACATATGAATGTATCTTAAATATATATATATGTAACAAATGGCGAGTAAAATTAAAAATTATGCATATACTTGCTAGTGTGTCTATAGAGGGTTGCTTAGAAGTCAGCTGCCTATGTCGGCTGTAGACAGCATGCTAGGGAACAGAACTATTGTGTTTCTCCTTATAAAGGGATCCAGGAGACCCCGTCCTCGTCCTCAGGGGCTTTTTGGGTTGTTTTTCATTATTTTTCCAGTGTGCTGCTCATTTAGGATAACATTTTGAGTCGACCACACTAGTCTGGGTTTTCAATTAAATGCACAGGCGTTAATCACAGCTCAGAGCAGACGTGAAAGCATGTGGTAAAGCGGTCAATATTATAATCTTATTCTCTGTAATATGTGCTGATGTGAAGATCAGGAAGGCAATAACAGAGACATGCGGTGTGGGAGTGTTTAATTATACCAGCGGTGGGTGTGTGAGAGCTGAGAGCGTGTGTGTCTGGCTTTGTTCAGCTCTGCAGACAGACGTGAGCTAAATAAAGTTGCAGATTCCACGCAGACTGTATTTTTGTTCTTGCAGTTTTTTTTTATTAATCTTTCAGATGTGGACCATATGCTAAAATTATGTCATTGTAAATGAAGACAAAGTAAGAGTTTCTTCCTGTATGACTTTCATTCATCTGTGGGCCAAAATATCAGATGTTGCACAGAATGAATGCTGCGGCTGCTCTGTTCTGTAGTGCAGATGTCAGATGGACTACATTTATGATTCTGTTTTTGTTCCAGTCAGATTCAAAAATGCAGCTCCCATATGAGCTTCACATCGCAACGTGTCTGGAGACATGAATTTACTTGATATTAAAGGAAAATTGCATTGAGACTTATGTTACATTGGGAATATGTTTGTTGTAGTTTCCATTCACCACTATAGAAGTTTACCCAACTGTGATTAATGAAACATTGTGAGGTGAATGAATAAGCATAGTGTAAAGACTAGAGCTCCTCACACACAGATTCATGAAGTACATGAAAGAACAATATCTTGTTTTTGCATGTGGTTATGGCATCATCAACAACAGATGATGACCTCCTTGTCAGAAAAATGTTATTACATTATAGTTATTACAAACTAAATTCTGCTTGCTATTGGGGCAGGAAGACCTTGATAGAAGGGGAGTAGAATAATAAAATGCTATTAAAGTGTAGAATATGATCTGTTTAACATGATGTAGATTAGCACACAGAACTTAATGACTTTTATTCACAGCACAGTGTGGAAAATACGACGGCATGGCTCATTGTGTGGATGTAGGTCACAGGAAGCCGGATGCTGGATCAGGAAGCTTCTCCTGCTCCAAATACAGCCTCACAGCTCTGAATCGAAGAGCACACAGTGCTCAGGCAGCAAAAAAAGAGAGTCGCAGGAAAAAAAACACCACTTAAAAATTTTTCCTAAACCACTAAAACTTCAGGAACTGAGGGGAGCTGAGTGCAGCCATGTGTCCGTTTGAAGTCAGATGAAAGGCAGCACAGAATATTAATGCAGTCATTTTTGAGTCTAGGTTGCATGCAGTGAATTCAGACTGATAGTAAGGAGTCTATGTATTTTTGCTGATACATATTTATAATAATATATTTCTGTAATAATTTGATATGTATAGATATATATTAGTGCTGTCAAAATTAACGTGTTAACGCAGGCAATTCATTTTTTTAATTTAACGCAGGGGTGGAGCTAGGGTTGGCCACCCCACTCACAACTGCTGCTTCTGTCTCTTTTTTTCTTGACAAGAATTGTGTTTATTTATATGCAGAACGTCTTTACGACCACATAAAACAGGAGACTTTTCAGACGCGCACTCCAACTTCACCTCAGCAGGTGCTAGTCAAATGAGCGTGGAAAAGCTACAGGTGACGAGGAGCTGAACATCTCAGATGAGATGTTGTCAGGCCATATGTCAGTAAAAAACAATTTTCCTGTCCTGTTAGCGGTATACTGTGCTCGTAGCACAGCTCTTCAATTGCACGCACAAATGTGGCGGCGTGCGCTGTAGCCTGTATCATTTCATATTAAAGCGCAAAAGAAACTACGAGCATGCAATGTCTTGGTTATGTCATCAGTTAAGTCATGAAGTTACCAAAAAGGCGATTTAAGCTGCCTTTATATACTGTCTTTGTTGTTTCTACATTAATTTGAAGATGGAATGTGAAATTATTGCAATATAAAAATATATTAAAAAACTTTAATGATAATGTTTAATGTTTTAACTGAAATTGTGCGATTAATTAGTTTTTTTTAATCAATT
>NW_015548223.1:610485-614202 GCF_001515605.1 Sinocyclocheilus anshuiensis | reverse complement strand
ATATATAATTTACTTATTTTTGCATTGCCAGAAGTTGTTCATTTACGTCACAGGCCAACAAACATGGCAACGTCACCTGTTAGACAACTTATGGAATGTTCTATTGAACCAGCAAGTTGGCATGGGACATATCAATGAACAAATTTTATTTTATTTTATTTTTTATTTTTTATTATTATTTATTTTTTTAACAAACCCAAGACCCTACATACGAAATTATTGTATTTTATTTTATTTAAACAAACTCATAGCACCACATATGAAACTATTTATTTTATTTTATTAATTTTTTTGGATTGCCAATCATTTTACATTTACATCACAGGCCAGCAAGCGTGACATCAATAACCTGTTAGATCCCAGTTTGACTTTTAAAGCGGACATCGGATGCCCATTTTCCACAAGTTGGTATGATTCTTTAGGGTCTTCATGAAACGTCTGCAACTTTGGTTAAAATTCCAAATGTCAATGACAAATGTTTTGTCATGTAAAACATCACCCTTTTTACCATGTCTCTTTAATAGGGGTGGAACGACCCATGTATTCATACCGAACCGTCACGGTACGGACATCTCGGTTCGGTGCATGAGGCATTACAACGAATACAGGCAATTCACTCCCAATCCAGAAGGGGGCACCCGCAGTAATGCAACGCTGTTTGATAACCGGCCGCCAGCAGAAGAACAGCGAATGCCATGAGTTGCGCACTTGAAAACAAAGCCCACTAGACAGTGACCATGTGCTGATTCTGAATGCGTCTCTCACAGACTGACAAAGGAGTATACTTTAAAGGCTTGTGCACTCAACTGTTTGAGAAATGGAGCTTTGTGCTTGTGTATCCTACCTCTCTCATTCGGCACAAATCCAGATATTCCATAATATTTCCATATTTGCGATGTACTGTATATGAATAAATTTTAAACACTTATTGTCTTATTAATAATGCATCACTGTATAAAGATCTGCTTTTATTTGTATACACTCACAATGAAAACAAAACATTCAAATAAAGAAAACAAATAGGATGTCGCTTTCTGCCATTTGAGTTTCCTTTCCATTTTGAGTTTGCCATTTGAGTTTTTCTGTGAACAAATTAAGCGTCACAAAAATGAACTGAAACTCAGCATATATAGGCTACGTTACGTGTCGCACTTTTTTTTCCTTGTTTATCTGTTAACTAAATCAAATAAAGCTAGGGTTGGCCACCCCACTCACAACTGCTGCTTCTGTCTCTTTTTTTCTTGACAAGAATTGTGTTTATTTATATGCAGAACGTCTTTACGACCACATAAAACAGGAGACTTTTCAGACGCGCACTCCAACTTCACCTCAGCAGGTGCTAGTCAAATGAGCGTGGAAAAGCTACAGGTGACGAGGAGCTGAACATCTCAGATGAGATGTTGTCAGGCCATATGTCAGTAAAAAACAATTTTCCTCTCCTGTCAGCCATTATACTGTGTTCATAGTGCGTGCTCTTCAATCGCACGCAGAAGTACGGCGGCGCACGCTGTAGCCTGTATAATTTCATATTAAATATTTCTAAACAAATATTTAAAAAATACTGTCTTTATGTTGTTTCTAAATCAATTTGAATTCTGAATGTTAAATTATTGCAGTATAAATGTATATTTAAAAACTTTAATGTTAGGTGGAATTAATCGCGATCTCAGAAAAAATGTGTGATTCATTAGTTAATTTTTTAAATGGACTGACAGCACTAAATATAGTATAATAAAACATAACTATAAAAAGTGTAATACTGTGTAACATTGTGCCAAGTGTCAGATGAACATGCATCAAAATAGAGTTTTATTGGAGTTTTATATAGAGTTTTGTTTTCAACAATAAATAGATATGTGGAAACAATTTTTCATCTTATATTTCTTTTCTTTTTAAAAAAAAAAGAAAATGGCCTTCTTTATTTCGGTTTGCTAACAATGCATTGTGTTTAGTTGCATTTTATTATTTGCATTTGGCACCATTTTGGAAAATAACAGAAAAGAGAGTGACTGAGATCACGGGGAGAGTTTATGGACAGGAGACAGATGAAGAGTTGCAGCGGTGGTGTGTTCTCACCGTGGGTTTCTTGCCCTCCTTGAGGACTGTTTTCCTGCGCAAGACCCCCTGAACTGTGACGGCTCCTGGGTACAGATGCACCGCCAGCTCCTCCGACTCTGCAGAGCTACACACACACACACACAGGCTTAACTGACACACAGGGGACATGTAACACTTTAAAAAAAAAGGACACACAGAAACTTACAGATCAAGGGAATATATTTTAAAACCACACCCCAGAGTTATGATGTGAAGAAAGTGAGAGAGTTTGAGAGAAAAAAAAGCAAATGAGTGAACTGTGAAAAACTGAATAGGTAATATTGAGTAATATCCATCTTAAAGGGGTCATATGATGCGATTTCAAGTTTTCCTTTCTCTTTGGAGTGTTACAAGCTGTTCGTGAATAGATAAGATCCCTAAAGTTGCAAAGACTAAAGTCTCAAACCCAAACAAATATTCTTTATATTTTTTTTGTGTACACTCACAATGAAAACAAAACATTGTGCTTTTGTGAAATAAAGAAAACAAATAGGATGTCACTTTCTGCCATTTGAGTTTCCTTTCTGTGAACAAATTAAGCCTGACACAAAAATGAACTGAAACTCAGCATATATAGGCTACGTTACGTGTCGCACTTTTTTTTCTCTTGTTTATTTGTAAACTAAATCAAATATATTTCAAGAATTTATTCCTTGTATGTATATATTTACCGCAGATTTTATATATTTATAAATATATATTTATGTTATCATAATGTTATAATATTTAGTATTTAGTATTCACATATAGGTGGAAAAAATTGTCATTTGTACTACTGTCTGTTCAAAATAAATAAAAAAAGAAACCGAGCATAGTAGATTTTTTTTTTTTCCTGTTGTACTGAAATCGTATCGAACCGTGACCCCCGAACCGAGGTGACGAGGAGCTGAACATCTCAGATGAGATGTTGTCAGGCCATATGTCAGTAAAAAACAATTTTCCTGTCCTGTTAGCGGTATACTGTGCTCGTAGCACAGCTCTTCAATTGCACGCACAAATGTGGCGGCGTGCGCTGTAGCCTGTATCATTTCATATTAAAGCGCAAAAGAAACTACGAGCATGCAATGTCTTGGTTATGTCATCAGTTAAGTCATGAAGTTACCAAAAAGGCGATTTAAGCTGCCTTTATATACTGTCTTTGTTGTTTCTACATTAATTTGAAGATGGAATGTGAAATTATTGCAATATAAAAATATATTAAAAAACTTTAATGATAATGTTTAATGTTTTAACTGAAATTGTGCGATTAATTAGTTTTTTTTAATCAATTATGACGGCGATTTAAAAGATAACTATACATGCTATTCTTGTCATGAGCATCAAGGTGTGGGGGCGCTGCGGTGCAAATTCCAGTCTTGTTTAGTACATGTTAACTTAAAGATTCGTAGAAAAAATATTAACGTTGGACTCTGTGGTCGATTCTGTGTTAAGGTAAAGCATGTTATTCGCAATTAAGTGTTGTGGCTGGGTTGTTATATGTCTGCGTGACTCTCGATGTCTTAGGCCTAATTGAACGGAGGAATTATGGTATTCTTCTGTAGCCTGACGACGAGTAACTTTAACCGCTGTTCATGTGAACTCAAAGACAGCCTGATGCTTTGTTTATAGACTATTTGTGGA
>NW_015548223.1:609670-610378 GCF_001515605.1 Sinocyclocheilus anshuiensis | reverse complement strand
CCCCCCCCCCCCGTTATATATATAAAAAAAAAAAAAAAGTGGGCTCCACCAAAGTCCACGGTATAGTTCGAACACTGGAGGTATGTACCGAACCGTGACATCTGTGTACCGTTCCACCCCTACTCTTTAAATGCTAATGAGCTACTGCTCACCCCGCGCCTCTCTTCTGTTTTTTTGTGTATTCGGTGGCATGTTGCCATCAAAAACAAAACTAATCTACTGCGTCCTCAGTGGCCCTGATGTCAGGAGAAAATTAAGACTCTGAAACTCTTGTTTCACACCACAAACTCGAGCTTTGCGTCAGCATAACTTCATCGTGACTTCAGCTGCAGTCTCACGAGAGTATTCACACTGGAAGCGTTTGTACAGCGTCACAGCAGCGGCTCCAAAGCTACATATTTCTTTACAAAGACAACTATAAATTTGTTTTTAGAGGTTGGTCAGTTATAAACTTGAATGTTTTGAAGTCTTGAAAGTTTGTTAACACGGGGATTCGCATGTAAATGGTAAACAACAAAAACAGCTCCTATCATGTCGTTTCAGTCATACTCAAATATAGAACGTGCTGTTTATACTGTTTTTTTATATAATACATACTTTTACCCATAGGCGCTTACCCAGATATGTGCTATTAACCAAGTTATAGCTCAGTGTGTGTCCATAATCTCCATGTCCATTTCTTATAGAAGCTGTCAATATGCTTTATGC
>NW_015548223.1:607585-607915 GCF_001515605.1 Sinocyclocheilus anshuiensis | reverse complement strand
TGTGGTCGATTCTGTGTTAAGGTAAGGCATGTTATTCGCAATTATGTGTTGTGGCTGGGTTGTTATAGGTCTGTGTGACTCTCGATGTCTTAGGCCGGAGGAATTGGAGGAATTATGGTATTCTTCTGTAGTCTGACGACGAGTAACTTTAACCGTTGTCCATGTGATAGCCTGACAGAGAGCCTGATGCTTTGTTTATAGACTATTTGTGGGTGGCTGTTTGTTTCACCTATCAATTCGTGTCGATAAAGTATAATGGGTAAATCCTGTATAGTGATTTATCCTATATAGTGCTTGCATAAAGCAAGTAGTGCATACACTTGTAGCTGT
>NW_015548223.1:599365-607319 GCF_001515605.1 Sinocyclocheilus anshuiensis | reverse complement strand
CATATTTCTTTACAAAGACAACTATAAATTTGTTTTTAGAAGTTGGTCAGTTATAAACTTGGAAGTTTTAAAGTCTTGAAAGTTTGCGTGAGCGTGTACAGTGCAGCAAAAACAGACTCGGCTTGATAATTCAGACTGTTTAGGTTTTTTGGGGATTAAGAAAAAAGGAAGTGAATGGATTTTTGTCATTGTTGGGTGGTTGTGTCCACACACTGCTAAAACACATTTATATGCAAACACCTTGTAAAAGTGAATTTTGCATCCAATGTCCCCTTTAAAAAGAGTTGTGAGATGCTGGGTGGAAAAAAAAGCATTGTGTTGCACTGCAGTGGCCAAAGATGTCCATCTGACACATGTACATAGAATTTAAAAAATAGCATAAGTCGAAAGCCAGCAAGTGTCCTAAGGGGGCATAATAGACAGGATATACTGTATGTCACTGCTGGCATTTTGAAAAGTGTCTGTAACCACCATTAGCAACATGTGTGCTACATCAGCTTATGTCAACAGGTTAAATCTGCCAGAACCATGGCGAGCACTAAGTACCAACTCTACCATATTGCCATGGGAGTTGCCCCTGGTACGTTAGACGGCTGTCAGTGACATTGTTCCCTACGGCCAAAGGCCTAGGCTACATACTAGGGATGCACGATACTGAGCTCCTGTACTCGTACTCGTTAAAATGCCCCGATACCACACAGCATGTGATCAGTGCCATATTCAGACAAAGAAACACCTACAACAGAACAACAGACAGCAGAATAGAGTTATAAGAGATTAAGGATGTCTACTAAGTATATGTATGCAATTAATATAATGTTAAACTTTCAGTATTAACGCCTGTATAGCTGATGTGCGCAAGCTGATAAACAAAGCACGCTGAGTGGATTGAGCGCGCAGTGGCGCAGATGCGCGAGCTTGTCGAGTGGATATACCTTTCTCACAGACATCACTGGAAAGTACCTAATATTTAAAAAATGTACAAATGCAATAAAAATATTGGTATCGGTACTCGGTATCGGCAAGTACCAAAAATAAAAGTATCAGTATCGGGCGAGTACTGGAAAAAGTGGTATCGGTGCATCCCTAGCATCCGATGTCCCCTTTAACATTGTGCTAATGTTTTGAATGAAACCTTCACTGGAACAGTCCCTGTCTGAATTGTTTTGTAAGCATTTGATTTCATGTATTTTTGTTGAACTGAACAGATCTGAGTTTCTTGTGTGTAAAAATCAGATTGTCAATGTGCACAAATCCACATAGAGCAGCATTAAGATTTTATATCGTTTTATGCTTTGTGTTAACATAATTTAAGCAGAGAAAACCCAGGAAGAACAGGTTAAATGGGGAATTTAATTGATTCTATTTCGGATTGCCCTGATTCTGTTGTGTGCTTCAGTTATGCTGTACCATCAGGACACTGACACATTACTAACAAGATGTGCTTATATTTCTGTATGACACTGATGGGTTTCCAATAACAGTGGATGTTTCTGGAAGCTCTTTTTAAACCAGTTGAAGGACTGTTGAGGTTTCTCCTAAATTAAATTCTTCCTAGTCCAGACAGTCGCCATTTTTAAGGCGATTATTTCGTAGTGCCAAAGGCTAGCGTTCCGCTCAGGTCGGAAATCACATCTCGCCCATCACATCCACTCCAAAGCAGGACAAACGCACATCCCGATCCAATTTAGATGGCGAAATGCATTCTCTGCATTCCAAGGCATTCCGACAGCGAGGATACGGAATTCCGTGTATAATAGGAATTCCCTCAAGGGAGAATTTTTGGAATTTAAAAAAAAAATCATGATGATGATGGCGGATCAAAACACGAGCGGCGTCTCATTGTTATGCAGATGTGGCGATTGTTCACAGAAGCAGGTTTTCACGCCGCAGACGCTAATATCCAATTCTAATTTATATTCTGACACTTTAGACAAATGCAGCCCGTTTTCTTTTTAATGGAAACGAATCACAGGATGTATGATTGTGTTTGATTGAATGAGACGGGAGAAGGGATGAATATAATGAGCTTTATTGTCTGGTTACTGGAGTATATTTTAGGACGCAGACGCTCTTATCACAGCCGTACACAGCAGTGTCTCTGAGCTGTCAGTCATGTATCAGCAGAGAGTTTATTATTGAATGTTAGGTTGACTAAAGCTCCTTCACGTGGAGTTAATGGACCCCCAGCGCTTATTTAATGAGCGACCTCTCATACACACACTTGTGTTTAATGCCGCTCCAGCAGTCTTTAGCTAAAGCACGTGACAGTGTTATTCACAGACCTGCAGAGATGCTGATGTTCAGTTATTTAACTCATATTACATTGATTTATGAATGCACACTGAACTCAGTGCAGCATGACCACATCTGATTGTGTTTTATACCATTGCCTCTTTGCATTGCTTTAATATAAAGGTCAGTAATTTTGTGTAGACATTTCTGATTGTAAATGTCATGCACTGTTTTGTCTGAAAGTGTTAGTGAAGGCTGAGCGGCTGTGTTTGAATTATCAGTGTCACACTGCTGGTAATACTAGTGCTGCACTTCATCAAAATAACGCTGAAGTCGGGATATGAAGTGCTAATAAACCGTCTGTTGTCAACAAAAGAAGCATTAAGGTCTCCCTGAAGTTTTCCACTAAAATAAAAGCTTGATGGTTGAAAGTTTGCAAATGAAGAATTGAAGACAGCCAAAAATATTAGTATTGTAATTTTACAGTTATTACATTATATTATATTTTTCTTAAATACTTCATTTTTTTTATTTTACAGTAAAATATTAGAATAGTGATATTTCATTTTAAAAGTATTTCATTTAATTATTATTATTATATTTTTGTCATTTTGTTCATTATAATATTATATTTTTATTAAATACTATTTTTTATTTTACAGTCAAATATTACAGTAGTAATATTTAAAAATATTGATTTTTAAAATGATTGATAATAATAATTATTATTGTTGTTGTTGTGATTATTATATATAATAATTCACATATACTGTGAATATTATTTCACAGTATATGTTCTTAAATACTCAATTGTTATTTTACAGTAAAATATTATAATCGTAATGTTTCATGCTTTATGTAATTTGTTATTTAATAGTGTTTCATGTTCTTTAATAATTATAATAATAATAATAATGATGATAAAATAAATAAATAATAATGATGATAATAATGTAAAATAAAATAATATTATTTTGAAGTCATATCACAAAATCTTTGGCCAAACATGGAGTTTTTCCTTTATTTTAAAATGTATTTTAAATAAAAAAATGGCAATTAGATTTCCCCCAACTCGTTCAGCCCTAACTTAGTACTATTGTAGAAGTATGCAGTAAATGCACTGTATACATGCAGTATGTATGTAATTTTTTTATGCATTAAATACCCGAATGAAATGCAGTATTTGCCAAAATGTGCAGTATAGAACCGGAGTGCACTGTAAGCAATAGCCCGCATTGCAATGTGTTAAACTGACTGCCAAAAGTTTAGTTATTTTGACAAAATCAGATTAAAAATACAAAAGTGAATATGTAATACATGATAGATGAAATCTGGATGCCACTCGCTGAGATAATGCAGCATGTAGCATAGTACCGTTTGAAACCTTCATCTCCGCATACTGTTTCACATGCTAGTTTTAAAAATAATAGGCAGTGTAGAGCATACAGCGCACTATGCAGTAAGCAGTAAGCAGTGCACTAGTGCTCTCGTCTGAACATGGCCATTATCTAGAGAAGGCAATCATGTGCTGTCAGGACTCTGAGGAAACAAGATGAGACTCTAATCACAGTCTCTTTCGCAGCGCTTGGTATTGGTGTGGAATGAGTGCTTATGTTTTCATCAGAGCTGGAGAGCAGCACGAGACCTGTCAATTAACACAGGAGCTGCGTCTAACCCTAAGACCAATTACCAGAGGAAGACAAGAAAAGTCTAAACTCGATTTTTACATTTACTGAACAAAATGCAAGGAGCATTAGAGTGTTGTTAGGTTGCCAGGGTGTTGCTAGGCAGTTGCTAAGGTATTTTGAGTTGGAGGAGTTTCTGTTCTGTTGCTAGGGTGTTAAGAGTGGTTGCTAGGTGCTTGTTTTGGCAAATATCTCTCAGGTCCCTCCTTAAACGTGCATCTGTTGGATTGTCCAGCAGGTGTAATTGTAAATCTGAGCACTTAATAATCTAACAGCACATACTCTAAAAATGATTCAGGGGCTTTGTAATTATATCACAATAATAAATATCATAAATACATTTTCAAAATTTAGAAAATGTATTATCTGTGTCCTGTCTTGTCACTGTCATTCTGTTGCACTGCGGAAGCACTGTGGAAGCTTCTGTCATGAAAACAAATTCCTCGTATGTGAAAACATACCTGGCAATAAAGCTCATTCTGATTCTGATTCTGAAAATATCACTTTAGTGCGTGTTTATACCAAAATAAGTGCCTAAAAATCCAAATGATTTTGTCAAAATTGTACATATGTTATGAAAGTTTTTTTTTTTTTTATGAAGAGAAATTAGTATTTGACTAACAAATTATATTTTTAAGATATACTTTTTGTTCAATTTCAATCAGAATATTTGAGAATTGAGAACTTTAATTATTATTCATTCCATATAAATATTCTTCATCTTTCACAATAACCTAAGATGTGTGCGATTGCTAGCTAATAGTTAACAGCTATTTTTATTGTATTCAGGTCAAATAGGTTCATATCACGCATAAATATTGTTTTTAAATTGATATACTCAACTATTTAACTTACCTTAACTCGTCTGCTAAATTGTATTTGTCGTGGTACCAAATTTGCATAGAAAATAAAATGGTGAAAACACAATTTTCACTCCGAAATCATAAATTTCACAGTTAATTACGAAGAAACAGCATTGCAGAGTAACGGGAAAAAAAGTAACATATTGAATTAAACGTGAAATTTTAAAGTAGAAAGACTAAAATAGTATTTTCTTGTAAAACTCCAATAATCTTTATTTACAACTGAAAACTATTTTTTACGGTGTGTTACTTTTACAGTTTCTGCTTACTTAAATGTTAAATGCATTCTAGTTTACATTTTTAGAATTCAACTCTCACATTTTGAGGAACAAACTCTGCAGGATTATTTATGCACCAAAATGTAATACCTTAGTGTTTGGGGTTTGTATATGATCAATCTTACTAGCGATGCCTGTCTTAGCAAACACATTATTTATGCACCAAAATGTAATACCTTAGTGTTTGGGGTTTGTTTATGATCAATCTTACTAGCGATGCCTGTCTTAGCAAACACTAGGGTTGGGTACCGTTCACATTTTAACTGGTATGGTACAGGTATCGGTACCTGAATTTCGGTGCCGGTACCCAACGGTACCTTTTTTCGGTACTTTACTCTCCGTGTAATTACAATTCTCAATTTCAACATTTTGAACAATAGACCCTACAAACTTTTTTTTTTTTCCCCCGGAAATTCTTGTTTTAATTTTTCTGAGAATCAAATGAAGGCATTAAACATTTATTTTAAATCAAATAAAAATTAAACCCTTTTATTTTTGGGGCAAACAAACTGAGGTTTACTGTTGACATTAATACATGGAAGAAAGATTGTGTGAATATTCCTTTAAAACATTTTATAATAGGCTAATTGTATTTTTTCTACAATTAAGTGATTAATCTGGTTGTAATATTTATTTTTATAATTTAATTGTTTTCTTTAAATTTGATAGAAAATGGAATATTTAAAGATATGCATTATACTGTACAAAAGTAATACAAGAGTAATATATTTCTGTTACTTGTTAAACCATACTTTGACAGGTTGCCATGAAGTTTCTCTGTGTATACAGTATGATGATGCTAGTTTTCTCAAATGAAACGGTAAAATTCTCACGAAGTTACTCTCACAGCAGCTCTGGAGATTAAGTTTTTGTGTTCATGCCGTCATATAGTGAGACACAGAGGCCGGAAATCACCGCGAGCGTCACGCGTGCTTCAGTATTTGTGTAGTAAACAAAACCGCGTTTCCGCCATTCATGCATACAGAGGCAAGCAGAACATGCAGGATTCATATTTAAACCGTCTTTTTGCATTTTAATATTCACAGACACTAGTTCATATTGCGATTCGAATTAAGTGGCAGACCTACTTTTGATTTATTCGTCCAAAATTAACGAATTCTGTGGCATTCCGCGGTATAGAGTATAGAGTCAATTACGTTTTTATGAATGGACTCCGCGATCCCGTCCGCGATTTCGCAGAAACCATTATGGCCCTAGAAATGTAACCACACTTCAGAACATTTCGGCTTGCCCTGTGTGTTGTTTGAATGAGGTCTCTCTTTCTCCCTCTGTAGCGTATGCGCCCAGATGCGTTCTAAGGTACCGAAATTTGGCCCAGAGTGATTTAACGTGAGTCGGTACTCGGTAGTACCGACGCAATTCAGTCGGTACCCAACCCTAGCAAACACAACTCACTAATTCTCCTGGTCTCTTCTTTATAAAGGAAAATTACAATAGAAAGTACATCTTGAGTTATTAATGTCCCTGCAGATAGTTGGACTGAGCTAATCAATCTGTTTTAAACATGAATTGTAATACACTTACAGTATTAGACATTTGTCTCTTGCAGACGTCTGGAGCGTGTGTGTGTGTGTGTGTGTCTCTGTAGGGATCACACACACACATTTTATTATTCTGTTGCTCGTAACAGCCGTTGTGCTGGTGGTTTCTTGTCTCTGTGGGTTTGTTGATGGTAAAATGCTGATGTCTGTGTTTTCCTTTGACCTGCGAGAGGCTGATTTGGTCACGTGCATCTTTACAGTATTTTAAGAAGAGAAGTGCACTGTTATTTTACTAAAACAAAGGCTATTCTGACTGTGCTATATTTAATGTCATTTCCGAGTCTCTATACTTCACATGTGCTCCACCATATCCTCTAATCCAGTATTTCCATGTAGAGATCATGACTGAAGGGAATATAGATTTATGTCAGGATGCATTCATATTTAAAGCAGCTGTACTCGATGTGCTCTTGTGTTTATATAAGATAATCACTGAAAAACGTCCTCGAGTCCAGGGAAAAATTAAAAATGCATTGCTATATCAAAGTAATCTGTGGAATATGATGGTGTTTCCCCTTCACTCAGAGTCCAACATGTAATTTTTCTGCACTGCCAATAGTGGGTGAAATTAGAAAAATGACCAGCCATAAATACTTACCACCATGAAACTGCATTATTATTTTTGTTAAAATTTTCTTATGTCCTTTTGAAAATGCAGTTATTTAGCTTTTTTTTCATGCACATTAGTGGAAGAAAGCACAGGTGATTGTCTTTGTCAGCGCTAGTGTTATTTTTGCATCGGGATATTATTATAGATTTTATTATTATAATATATATTATTATATTTTGAATCAGTTTTTATTTTCATATTTTCTTTCTTCATTTTAATTTTACCTATAGTACTTTTGTTCCATTGTTTTTGTAATTTTAGTCGTTTTTTATTTTTATTTTATACTTAGTGATTTTAGTACATAACTAAATTAAGATGTTAAATAATAATATCATTATGATATTATTATAGTTTTTATTAATACTTTAAAGTAGGTTTTATTTTAATATTTTATGTTTTCATTTTCATTTTAAAATGTTTTAGTAATTTTGTTGCATGGTTTTTGTAATTTTTAGTAATTTTTGTGTTTTTAAAACTATGTCTGTAGTTATTAACTTAAGTTAAGCTAAATTAAATTGAGGAATGTTTCCTTGGCAATTAGCTGGAAGAAAAACAGTTAGTTTATTATTTTTAAGTTCATTTCAGTTAACTATTATTTTAACAAAAATAATTCAATCACCCAAACTGAATATGTTTAATAATACCACTCCAGTTCTAGATGGTGAATCCAGTCAAGTGTTTCTGACTTGTCACAGTTTGCCTGTGTGTGTGTGTGTGTGTC
>NW_015548223.1:596481-598951 GCF_001515605.1 Sinocyclocheilus anshuiensis | reverse complement strand
GTGTATGTATGAGTGTGTGTGTGTGTGTGTGTGTGTGTGTGTGTGTGTGTCAGTAAGTCTTTATGCTGCTCTAATTAGACATGTCATCTGTCTGTCTGTTTATCCATCTGTCTCTCACTCTCACCCAAACTGAATATGAATTAATAATCCCACTCCAGTTCTAGATGCTGAATCCAGTCAAGTGTTTCTGACTTGTCACAGTTTGACCGTCACATCAAAACTGATGTCCTGACATATTCTGAACTTATTATTCATCTCACAGCGCTGTCGCTTCTCACTGCTGGAGTTTCACGGAGAGTCATTGTGTAGAGGATCGTTCACCTGAAAATGAAAATCCTTCCATTATTTATTCACCCTCATGTCTTTCCAAACCTTTATTTGAGTACATTTTATTTTACTTTTTCAGTACTATTTAAGACTTTTTTGTTGTTGTTGTTTTTTTGCAGAGTAGGGCCCGATAAATTTCATTTTACTTTGTTTAAAATTCAGTTTTTTTCTGTTAAAATTTTTCTAGATTCCGTCCCATCCCCCCCGTTTTAGTTTTTCTGGACTCTATTTTAACGTTTAAATTAAATGTTAGAGATCAAAAAGAATGTCTAATTAATTAAAATGATGAAACTTATATAATTTAACAACAACGTATTAAAATTTTACCAGAAATGACATTTTCAGGACCCTATGAAATGTGTTTTATTTTCTCAAGTTCCATGTCTTTGGTTTAAATTTTTCTGAATTCAATTTTAATCAATCAAAAAACATGTCTAATCAATTGAACTGTAAAACTTTGACAACTTTTTATTATGCAACTTATAATTTATAATTATTATTTTATTTATTATTATTATTATTATTTTACAATAATAGGGCTGTATGAATTGTTTATTTCCAAAATAGTTGTTTTATCCATAATTATGTGTTTTATGTGTTAATTTATCTGGAATTATTTTTATACAGATTTATTAATTACAAATGAATGCATAAAACATTAACAATTTAATTAATCTTTTAAAATGCAATACATGAAAATTAATTATTTTTTGTCAAAAACAAATTGCTGTGCAACAGAGGTTTACAGGTTTGCCAAGGTTTATTTTTGAAAATATCTGCTGAAACATAGATGTTTATAACGTGCTTAACAATAATGATTTAGTTTCTCAGATATAAAGTGTTATTTTTGGACTGTATGATTATACATAGAAAGCATGTGTGCGTCAATGACTACAAAATCATGTTTTTTGTTATGAGTGGGCAATATTAGTGATTCCTAATGTAATAATAGAGTTGCTTCAAAAATCAACATGCTCACTGATTATTTATTTATTTATCTGTAACCAGATACCTGCCACACAGATGACTCCTGCTGGTTTTCTCATGAGTCTTTTCAAACTGTTTTTCTCTGAGAGCGGTGTACAACATCAGATGTTCAGCTACACTGGGCTGATGTTCTACATGGTGTTTTTCTTTAATCCATGGAAAGAAGCAGCAAACACTTTGGAAATGTCAGATATTATTTACTTGTTTGAACAGTTGAACAAGATCTGTTTTTAGGAATGGCACAATGGTCTCTGCGACAATAATGTGTCTTTGACCTTCATTATTTATATTTTAATTATACTGTGTTGTAAATAAAATACAAATAATCAAAACCCCCATGATTTTACTCTCCTCACATTATTTCTAAGCCTGCCTCACAGTCACAGTCACACTGATGGCCCATTGGGGAGGGCCCTTTGTCGCTCAGGTCACTAAATATTCATGGCCATTGTCACCCCCTCGCATACGACCTTTCTGACATTTCTAACATGTCTCACAAAAGTTAGATCAATATATTGTTTTCTGTGAATGAGTGAGCAGGATGATTTTCACATCATTTTGTAGCAAAAACTGTAGTCTACCACATCAAGTTCTCAAAAGTCTTGTGGACAAATCTTCAGTGCTTTATTATCTCATTTTAGTGACTTAAAAAATACTTTTTTCACTAACAATGCATAAAGCTTTTTTCTCAGAAATACACATTTGTACATACATGCTGATTACATATTATTGTAGCACAGTCTGTGCTGAACACAGTGCAATCAGACTTTAGCCATTAATATGTTTATAAGAAATTGAAAAAAGCACAAATGTCAGGGCATGTCAAAACTTCTCCAAGGCCCCAAAACCCCCTCAGACCCCAGAGGGTTAAAATTCAAACAATGATGGAAAATTGTAACTATTCCATAAAATTATTATTATTATAATTATTAATAAATAATTGTTATTATTCTTACTTTGAAAAGTACTGTATTTTTGTAATTGATGTATTTCTGTCACAATTTCTTCAAGTTAAACCAAACTTTTATTTTGACGGGGTTGTGTTGAAGTTGCCTTTCAGTCGGTCACTCTCGACGTCACGTCGGATGACCGACGAAATTGGGATCTCGCTTAGAGAGACCAATCTACTTCGAGTGTAAACTAAACGAGCCAATGC
>NW_015548223.1:587632-596452 GCF_001515605.1 Sinocyclocheilus anshuiensis | reverse complement strand
TGGTAACCCTCGTTCCCTGAAGGAGGGAACGGAGACGTCACGTCCCGTCGCCACAGCTCCTGTACCACCGCTGAGCAGCCGGGTCACCGGCTCGGCTCCTCAGCGAAAACCTGAATATGCGCTGCATCTGCTGCCTACTTATACTCACGCTGTGATCAGCGGCAGCTGGATGCAATAATCGCATGCCAATGTGCATTGGCTCGTTTAGTTTACACTCGAAGTAGATTGGTCTCTCTAAGCGAGATCCCAATTTCGTCGGTCATCCGACGTGACGTCTCCGTTCCCTCCTTCAGGGAACGAGGGTTACCATACGTAACCGAGACGTTTCTGTGTATAAATGATACAACAATAGATTTTCTCACATGAAATCATAGGGCCCCAGTAAAGTTTAGTTGAATGCTGCTCTTTCTATACAATAAAGTCAGACAGTGATGAGGACTTTCACTTACATTTACATTTATGCATTTAGCAGATGCTTTTATCCAAAGTGACTTACAATAGAGGAGCACAAGCAATTCGTCAAAGAACTGACTTTTCAGCACCAAAAAGCATGAAAAACAACATAAAAATATAATAATAGTGCAAATATTGCCTTCTTCTGTAGATTTAATGTGCTCTATATGTTTAATAGAAGAAATGACATTAGGATGAGCGAATGATGACAGATTTCAGGCAAACTATTCCATACATAAATGTAATGAACAGTGATGATAATGTTCAAATTCATTGCATTTCTCCATCTTTTTCCTTTCAAGGTCAGTTAGTCACCCACAGTATGACACAGTTACGAGCTCAGATTTACTCTTTGTTAGATGAGCTTTTTTGCTCTGTGCTGAATTTGGTCTGATTAATTGACTTCCCGTGGGGTTCTTGGCTGAAACGGCCCAATTTGTTAAAGGCGAGTCTTTGTGCTGGTAACCCAGGGTCTGACGCACTTCATGAAAGAGCCCTGAAACATTTGTGTGGTGATGATTGTGTCGTCACTGATCTGAGAACAGCTCCACCTGTGTCTCTCCTCACACGCAGGGGTCACCACCTGCGCTTCATTCGTTATGTGTTTGTTAATGTTATCTCCCCGGAGTAATAAACTCGGTGGCCTTTCGCTGAATCGGCTGATGGAACGCTGGCTTAAAAGCACCATCGCCATGGAAACCGCCTCCAGACTCGTACCCCGGGGCAGCGTGTGTTTGAAAGCGGTGCGCAACCTTCAATTATCTCTGTTTGTATCTCCGTTGATTAGAGAGGCATGATGGGAACTCCAGCAGACAGTCTTTTCTCCGCCTGAATTGAGTTTGCAATGCAGTAACAAATGCAGAAGTCCAGCGTGCCTCAGGGGGAGTGATTATAGGAATATTTCACCCAAACATGTGAATATGTTTTTAAACAACAACTTTTTTATGTTTTAGAATCGTTACATTTAATAGAAGTGAAGTTGAAGAATCGAAATTCTGAGATAACTTGCAATTGTGATTTATAAACTCGCAGTTGCAAATTTAATTGTGAAATGTAAACTCAGAATTTTAAGAAAAAAGTTAGAATTGTGAGATGTAAACTTGCAATTGCGAGTTATAAAACTTGCCACTTCTGACTTTTTTCTCTGAATTGTGAGTTTGTATCTCGCAGTTGCAAGTTATTAATTACAAGATGTATAGTCAGAATTCTGAGAAACAAGTCAGAATTGCGAGAAGTACACTTGACATTTCAGACTTTTTTTCATAATTGCAGGCTTATATCTCACAATTGCGAGTTACAAATTGCGAGATGTAAACTTTGTACTCGTAATCTCAGACTTTTTTCTCTGAATTGCGAGTTTAGATCTTAATTACAAGTTATTAATTTGCAAGATGTAAACTTAGAATTCTGTTAAAAAAGTCAGAATTGTGAGATGTAAACTTGTAATTGCAATTTATAAACTCAATTTCTGACTTTTTTCCTTACAATTGCAAGCTTATATCTCACAATGCGACTTATTAACTGCAAGATGTAAACTCAGAATTCTATTCTATTCTATTTTATTTTGTTTTATTAACTTTATTCATTTATTTTTTGTAATTCTCATTTTTAATTAATTCTTAATGTGATTCTCATTAGGCTAACATTACTGTAATGCAGTATTTTAGAATGAGTTGTCGTGAAAATAATGTCAAAATGCAATTGAATGATACACATTATAAACCATAAATCACATTCAGTCTGATATTATAGATATGATAATTTTTAAAATAAGAGATTATATTTTGCATAACGAAAATGAAGCCTCTTTTATAACCATTAAAAGTTTTTGCATTTTTAGGACTATTAAACACATTTCCCTAAAGCAAAGACATTTTTATTTATTTATTTTTTACATTTTTATTATTTATTTAGTTCGTAATTCTCATTCTTTCTTAATGTTATTCATATTAGATTATCATTACTGTAGTACCGTATTTTACAGTGAATTGTCATGGAAATAATGTCAAAATGCTAAACTTTTCATGGTTCTAAAATAGGCTTCATATTATGATTAATTTCAGATATTAATCTCAAAATGTAATTTCCTCATTTTTTGAGAGTTAGGGTGAAATATCGAATCATTTTGTTGGGAATTCAGTCAGGGAATGCTGTCGGATGTGGACTTGCACGTGTGTTTTCTCTTGCTTCGAGCAGAAAGCCCATCTGTGTGCAGGGAACCCCTGTCGACTCCATTATGCTGCTAATGGAGGTTTTAATGGAGATGAGCTTTGCTCCAAGACCCTTTGCATCTGAGATGCAACTATTAATGTAGAGCGGCGCGACCCATCTATAATCAGGACAAAAGAATGGTCCTGCCATCCAGCGCAGATGCCTCTGTAATGAGCAGGCATCAATCATATCCCAACAGCCCCGGCGGGAGACCCGAGCGCTCGGATAAGAGTCATGCACAAGTGCGCAGTCAATCACAGCGGATTCAGGCAGGATCGCTTTCACACGCGATTGACAGCGCTCTTAAACATTACTTAAAGCGTATTTAAGATAATGGCAAACCTGTATAACTGCAGAATGACTCTCATGAATATTATAATTCAGCAGCGGCGGTTTTGGAGGTTTTGGCTCTTATTGGGTGGGGTCTTGTATTGTTCCTAACTCATATACTGTTATTTTTTTGGTGAAAAACAAAAGAAGAAATTGTTTGAATGTTCATTCCGCTCCTTTCCATACAAAAAGAAAACAAGATTTTCAGTGAATAACAATTTATTTTTAGGTCTGTTCCTCACAATTCCTCTCTCCCTCACCTTTCATATGCCTTAAGAGGACTTAAGGTCCGTTCACATCAAGCACTATAACGATAAAGATATAGTTCTAAAAATCGTTCTCAATATTAAAGAATAGCAGAGTCCACACCACAGCTATAACGATAAAGGCACAGAGAAACGTTATCGTTGGAATCACTTTCAGAATGATTTTTTTCAGCTGATGAACGATACAAACATTGACAGCCAATCAGAATCAATCCTGCTATAAAGAGCTCAAGAATTTAAAGCGGCAGACAAGCATACACTTACAGACGATATCGTTCGCTGGTCTGGACGCTAATATTGTTATCTTTAAAGTTATCGTTCTTGGTGTGAACAGGGCTTTAGAATTCAGTGCACTTTAAAGATACTTTTTTGTTGCTTTTATCAAGTCAAGTCAAGTCAAGTGCTTTATTGTCAATTCTTCCACATGTACAGCACATACACACAGAGAATTGAAATTGCGTTACTCTCAGACCCTTGGTGCATACAGATAACACTAACAGTAGAACATAAATACAGATAGATACAGATTTAAATATAAAATACAACTATACAATTATACAAATAAGGTCAAATGTAAAAAAATATATAAAGCAGCACAAGGCGCATGGCAGATAGAGTGCAAACCAGTGAAGTAAACAACAGTGCAGATATAATGATTGTAGTGCAAAAGAGCTTATTCAGACTGATTAAAGTGACAGTGTGTGTGTGTACATGATGGGGGCCGGGGCTCTGGCTCTTCTCAGTTTGCGGAGGAAGTAGAGACGCTGCTGTGCTTTCTTGGCCAGTGCTGTGGTGTTGTCAGTCCAGGAGAGATCCTCTGTGATGTGCACACCCAGGAACTTGGTGCTGCTCACTCTCTCCACAGTCGCACCGTTGATGGTCAGAGGAGCATGCTGAGTGCGCACTCTCCTGGAGTCAACAACAACCACCTTTTATGGTGTTTTTTGCCATAAAAATACAGCCATATACATTAAAGTACAGTAGAAACAGTAATATTGGGCAACATTTCTATAATGTAAAATAACTATTATTTTCTATTTGGATATATTTTAAAATGTAATTTATTCATGTGATTGTTTATTACTTTATGGTGTTTTTGGAGCTGTAAAATAATAATATATAATAGGGCTGCACAATTAATCAAAATAAAACCGAAATTATGATTTGGCTTAGTGTGATTATCAAATCACAAAGGCTGCAATTTCATTTAAAAAATGTAATTAAATGTGATTGATTGATTGATTGATTGATTGATTTTACTTAGTAACAAACAGAAACAAATACCAGAACCACCTTTTCTATTTGGATATATTTTAAAATGTAATTTATTCATGTGATTGTTTATTACTTTATGGTGTTTTTGGAGCTGTAAAATAATAATATATAATAGGGCTGCACAATTAATCAAAATAAAACCGAAATTATGATTTGGCTTAGTGTGATTATCAAATCACAAAGGCTGCAATTTCATTTAAAAAATGTAATTAAATGTGATTGATTGATTGATTGATTGATTTTACTTAGTAACAAACAGAAACAAATACCAGAACCACCTTGAACTGCCACATGACACGTCACATCACTTTCACTTTCAACTGAGGTGGAATTATTATTTTTTTTTTTAAATAACATAAAAGTAAAATATTATTATTATTATTAATAATAATAATAATTCTGATTTATGCAACCCTGCACAATTAATCAAAATAAAACCAAAATTGTGGAATGGCTTAGTGCAATTATAAAATCACAAAGGCTGAGATTTAATAAAAGAATACAATTTAATTAAAAAAAATTCACTTATTAAGAAACAGAAACAAATTCCAGAACCACCTCGAACTAGCTGTAGTCTGGTTTCATTAGAGGAGAAAGAGAGAGCGGCAGATGCTGCTACTGAGGTCCTGTCAAAGACGGTTTCTCTCTCAGATGAGGTTTATGAAGAACGTTTATACCTGGATGGAGAATTCAGCTGCACGCTATTGCTGCTGCGTTCGGTGTGTCCTGCTGCGTTGCAGTCTTATGCATGTTAATACAGTATGTATGAATTCACAGAGCTGAGAGTACTGTTGCTAAATGACTTGTGCAGCCCTGCATTGTGGATGAAGATGGCATCTTTTCTCCGGGTGTTTGTGGTGTCTGTCTCTTTGGCTCTAAATATGATCATGCATATCGGCTCTAGAGTGATTGCATCCCAGTTGCACTCAGCAGACGTCTGGTTTGGCATCTGTACAGTCAGATTTAGCAGTAGGATGAGCGGCTGGCTTGTATTTCATCTGATGCAATAGTAACACCCAATCGACACCAACAAAAGCGGTGTGTTGTGTTTTATTGTTATTTATTTATAGTGTTATTTATTGTTAACTTTTGCTGTGAAGCTGTGTGTATATTGCAAAGGCATCAACGTAGAGTGAAGTTGAAGCTGGAGCACTGTAGTTTTGATGCTTTGTGACAACAAACTCGAATTGTCCTTTAACTCAGAAGTTCAGTGGTCAGTTTAAAATACAACCAACATCCTTCAATATATAATGCATATTCTATGTTTTCAGATCAATTTTAGTGATTTTGAGTAGATAGTGTGTATTTGCATGATTTAAATTCAACATTTTGTGTACATATTTTATTTGTATTTACTATAATTAAACTGTATTTTACTCTACAGTTCAAAGATTTGCATGGGGTTGGTTTAAATGTTTTTTTTTTTTTAAAGAAGTCAGTTCTGCTCACCAAAGCAACATTTATTTGATTAAAAAAACGGAAATATTGTGAGATATTAGTACAATTTTAAATAAGTTTTTTTCTATGTGAATGTATTTTAAAATGTCATTTATTTCTGTGATAAAAGCTGTATTTTCAGCATTCATTACTCCAGTCTTCAGTGTCACATGATCTTTCAGAAATCATTCTAATATACTGATTTGATGCTCAAGAAACATTTCTGATTATTATCAATGTTTAAGACAGTTGCGCTGCTTCATATTTTTGTGCAAACTTTAATACATTTTTGTTCTGTGATGAATAAAAAAATCATTTATTTGAAATTTTCTTTACTGTCACCTTTGATCAATTTAATGTGTCCTTCCTGAATAAAAGTATTCATTTCTTTAACAAAAAGCATTGCATTGCATTGCAAAAATCCTGCATGCTGTATGCACTGAAAACACCCTCCACCCTGAAGTGACAGCAGTTCCAGCTGGCATGACATGAACAAAACACACGCTCTGCTGAAATCAAAGCTGTCACCCTTCAGATTCGCCAGCGGGCGGATAGTCAGTCCTACAAGATGAGAAATAAAGAGCAAACGAGAAAAAAGACCAAGAGGGAGGAGCACTGATGGACCTCTTCTGACGTTTTTGATGGTTTAATGTTGAGGTCTTGAATTATTAATTGTTTGTTGCCGTTTTTAATCAAATTTAGTGGGTTTTTCTGTGACGAAAACTTAAATCATGCTTATTTACCACATTTAAGGTGTTTTCCAGTTGGTTTAGTACCTAAAAACACCCCTTTAAAATCACTGTATGCAGGCCTTGAGTGGTTTATTACTTTATTTTGCTGTATTTTCTGCTCTTTGCATCACAGTGAATTTCCTGCATGCCCATTTCTGAAATCTTGGTCAAATTTATGATGATTTAACATTGAGTTGTTTCATTTATACATTGTTTATTGGTGTTCTTAATTATATTTACTGGGTTTTTATTTTATTAACAGTGCGGTAGCTGATATATGCTGATTTTCAAGTTAGTTCATTACCTAAAATCACGCCTTTACTATGGTAAAATAACTGTGTACAGGCATTGAGGGATTTATTTCATTATTTGCATCAGAAGTTGTTCATCACAGGGAGGAGACTGTGTGCACATTTCTGACATTTTGGTCAAATTTATGTTGATTTCACATAAGTTCCTGAAATATTTATTGCACATTTGGTGTTTTTGTAATCATATTTATTGGGTTTTTCACTGGAGAAGCTGAAACCATTAACTAGAGACCAGCATCTTGGCTGATATATGTTTGTTTACCACGATTAAAGTGTTTTCCACTTGGTTCAGTACCTAAAACACCCCTTTACTTCCTAAAACCATTGCCTTTAGAGGTTTATGATGTTATTTTGCTATATTTTCCGCTCTTTGCGTCACAGGGTTTGCCTTCTGTAGCTGTTCCTCTCTCTTTATTGTTTTTTTCTCAGCTGGGACAGATGAATTAAGTTGGACAGATAAGCGACTCTTCAGGGTCCACGGCTCAGATGGCTGAATGTGTGTGTGTCTGTCCTCCGGACGCTTTAGAAATCTTCATGCTAGCACTGAAACTGCTCTTCTGGTGTGTTTGCTCTGGTCAGAACGGTTTCCTGGTGCGGCAGAACTCAGAGCTGCTGCGGGCGCTGGAGGAGATGGAGAAATCATGCAACGCTCTCAGAGAGGAGAACGGGATACTGGTGAGGCTCCATCAGCTCATAAGAGTGTTCAAACTTCTCCACTGATCGGCCATGTGTGCAGTTTATTTGCATTTGTAATTTACGTGATTTGTTTGTTCAGTATATTCGATGAAAATGATGAATTTGTAATGAAACGCATTTATATATATATTAAATAGACACCTTTAGACACTATATATGTGACCCTGGACCACAAAACCAGTCATAAGGGTCAATTTTTCGAAATTGAGATTTATATATCATCTGAAAGCTGAATAAATAAGCTTACCATTGATGTATGGTTTGGTAGGATAAGACAATATTTGGCCGAAATACAACTATTTGAAAATCTCAATGTATTTTTTCTATTGTTACAAATATACCCCAGCGACTTAAGACTGCTTTTGTGCTCCAGGGTCACAGTTATAATTTTTTTACACACACACAAAATATATATAGTTTTTGCTTTTTAACTAAAACTAACAAAAAAATTGTTAACACTTTATTTTAAGGACCAATTCTCACTATTAACTAGTTGCTTATTAGCGTGCATATTACTAGTACATTTATTAGTACTTATAAAGTGCATATTAATGCCTTATTCTGTATATTTTAGATCCCTTAATTCTAAACTTAACAACTACCTTACTAACTGTTAATAAGCAGCAAATTAGGAGTTTATTGAGGCAAAAGTCATAGTTCATAGTTAAAAAATTGGTCCCCAAACTAAAGTGTGACCAAATGTATTTATTTGAAACAAAATAAACATTAATTGAAATTAAATTGAATATTAAAAACGTTTCTCATTTTATGTAGTTCCACTTGAAGTACTTGAATAACTAAACCTAAATAAACTACAACTAATAAGGAAACATTAACAAAAACTATATAGAGATATAAAAAAAAAACTAATAAAAATGACAAAAACACAACAAAATTGCTAAAACTCTCAAATTAAAGTCAAAACAGAAAATATTCAAATTAAATGTAATTCAAAAAAAAAAAACACAAAAAACTATAATAGTAATTATCAGTGATACTCAAACAACACTGCCTTATATTATTAATCCCTTTACATCATTTTTCCATATTTAATCACTTGTTTGCGGTTCTCAAACTGTACTGGTGTGACCCGTTTTTTTTTTTTTTTAA